>NC_060962.1:1226731-1239231 GCF_910589235.1 Vespa crabro
TAACACGATACATACCCTTAGGCTATTCGAGATAGTCTGTTGTTCAACGTGAATAAATGAGGGGTCATTCGAAGTTGAGATCGAAATAAGGAAGAATGCGAACTAAAATATATAAACTGACATAAATTCTAAATAATAGACAATAATTTTTACATAAATACAAAGACATAATTTTATATAAATATATAGATATAATCAAGTATTAATATAATATCAATGTATTACGTTATCATAAAATTAAAGAATATTTTTTTTTTTTTGTAGATTTCTTATGACATTCAAATATTTTGTGACATCTTTTTCTCTTTCTTTGTTTTTATTATATATAACGAATATATGTTTTCATCGTAAAAGTGTATTAAACATATATAGTACTGTACTACGAAATAATGTGCATACTACGAGAATGGTGTGAAGTTTACGGAAGGATATTAAAAATTTGAAAGGATGGTATATATGTACAAATAGTCTATGTACTCATATATGTCCGGAAATACTTGACTTTTTCAACTCGCAACCGAGTTACTTTGCGAAATATGTCCTATATGTTAACGAAATATATCTGCAGTAGAATCATGGGAATGTTCAAATACTTTTTTTTGGAATGAAATAATTTTTTTAAGACTAGGCAAAGAGTGCTCTGAATTTTTGAATAGATATGAATAAATTAGTGTATGCGAAGTATATTTAGAATTAGAAAGAAATTCATTTTTCTGTTACAACATTAATAAAAGATACAAAATAGACTTTTTTTAAATATTTTATGTTAAAATGTTCCAATATACTTTGGTAATCGACTATACATATTTTTCCTTTTGACATTTTTGTGAATTTAATGTTTCAAATTACTTCTCGTAAATACTTTGTATCATCAATCACAGGGAGAGGAAATCACAGGAGAGGAAATCACTGGGTTGACTATTAAAGGTTGATATTAAAGATCTTATTTTAGATATGCATGTTCACATAACTAACGGAATATTTGTTGATCAGTCTGTTTTATCGATAATCTAGATAATTAGATGGAAAACGATGGAACATATGACGAAACTATATGAAGATGAGAGAAAGGTGGTTATAGAGGAAAATGCCTTATTGCGAGCACCGGAAGTTCGTCATAAGTGTAACGGGCAAGGGCGTTATCCAAGTCGGTCTCGTAATGAGTTTAATGCAGAAGTTTCCGAGTCCCCCATTCGTTTCCATTTAACACGGCCGGAAGATTCTTTAAAGTTCATCCGTGTGACCTCCATTCTCTTCTGCGGATTATCTTCACTGTGGTACGTAACACCTAAATTCTAGTTCGTATCGCGTCAACTTTATTCCAGAACTGAGCTCGAGTTTCGTGGTCAAACATTGTTCCAACGAATTATCTTCTTCGTCCTTTACTATGGTTACTAGAGATAGGTACGGTATTTAGATAAATTATCTTCCCGTTATTCTAAGAAATTTTTTTCATTTCTTTCTCATTTTTTACAAAAAAAAAAAAACAATAACAAAAAAAAAAGAAGGAAAAGAAAAATCTCATTTGCTTTTTCTTTGTTTCGTGCTTCGATCGAAATTGATAAGTAAGAAGAGAAAGAAAAGAAGGGGAGGAGAATGGAAGTCGAAAAAAGTCCGATTTATGACACTAATTGAAACTTGATTGTTAATTTAAGTTGATCGAAAGTTCTATCGTAGTAGCACGAGAGAATGGATGATGGTGGAGGAGGATCCGAGGACTAACACTAAAACTTTAATTCACGGCCCAGATGGACTGAAAGTTTTTGCTCGGTGACGAATGGAAAGGAAGTATTTCGGGACGAGATGGAAGTTCAAGGAAGAAAACAAATTCGGGATCGAACGGTTAGAAGTAGAGAGAAATTCAGGGAAAGGAGAAAGAGGAAAAAATAGATGGACAGAAAGAGGGAGAGATAGAAATAGAGATAGAGAGATAAAGAGAGAGAGTGAGAGAAGGAAGGAGGGAGAAAGAGATAGAGAAAGAGAGAAAATGTAAGAGTGGGAAGGAGAGAGAAAAGGACAGGGAAAAGAGGTATCTCGGGGATGCTTACCCGAGCTAGAGGGAATTGCAGTTGGAAATGCAAGTGTGACGCGGGAAATTGCGCTTCGCGCCGGCCGCAAGGATTTCTCTTCGAACCGCCATTTTGCAGCTTTATCGCGTTCACGCAGCTCTCGAGCTTTTCGAGTAGAAGAAGCTAAATGCCACTTTATATACCGCGTACAACTAGTAACCATCTCTGCGTTTGATGTAATTACTATCCTAATATCTTTCCACTCTTATCATTTATTAACTCTCTCTTTCTCTCTCTTTCTCTCTCTCTCTCTTCGTGTTCCCAATTAGATATATTATATTTTATAAATGTTAAATTTTATAATGTCATCATTAAGTGACTTTTATTGTTACTTTTTTATCTGAACGATGTATTATTTTTCTTTAATCTGTTTTATTTGTCGACCGTTTTCTTTTTATTTCTTTAATAAAGTAAAGTTTATTTTTCTCTTCTTCTTTCTTGTTAACATTCATAAGTACGAACAACGATAATGATAATCGATCGATTATGTCGAAATAATTACAAGACTCCTTGCACGTTACCATTATCACACCTATAACCATATATATTCGCAGTTAGTATGTACCTAGAGTATATATGTACGTACATATATATACATACAAATACATAACTGCATACATATATGCCCTAATAACGCTCCAACCGTCTCGCAAGAGAGAAAGATAGAGGGAGAGGGAGAGAGAGAGAGAGAGAGAGAGAGAGAGAGGGAAGGAGGGAGGATGGGAGGGAGAAAGAGAGCGTTAAAATTTCAATATGTGAGATCGTTCGGTACTTCAAGTTACCTTACATTTCATGTTTTTTATGTCATTGGCACGAACAAGGCTACGATATCGTTCGATGCCGATCACAAACGCATTATGCAAACTTTCACCATCCATGTACTTCGATAGAGTGAAAGAGTGCGAGAGATCGTGAATTTTGCGAGAAACTTCAACGAATGATCGTTTGAAGATCGATATCGATTTTCTACTTTTCTACGAGTGAAATTTTCTCATGAAATACAGTGAGAGAGAGAAAGAGAGAGAGAGAGAGAGAGAGAGAGAGAGAGAGAGAGAGCGTAAGAGATTCTTCTTGTCTTCGTTGTTGTTCACTTCGGCCGTTATAATGGCGATACGTTTTGATCATAGTATCATTTTTCACAACATCGAAAACGTTTGTTGAAGATTATATTGCAATTCGTGTCGTTTACTGTAACGTCTTGCAAATTAAACAAACATGGATGAAATGATTTTAATACTAGTATCAATGATCTACCTTTCTTTCTTTCACTCTCATTTTCTCTTGCAATCTCATTTAATGTATGAGATAGATAAGACAGGTAAAATCGACTGGTGGCATGGAGCACAAATATACCATTATAATGTGATGAGTCGGCAATAATCGTCATCGTTCAAGATAAGCGTCGAGACTCAAACTTCAAATGGGCGTTGATATGACGTTCACCATATAATACTCTTTAACTATTTATGACGACGTACATCATACATACATACATACACACACACATACATACATACATATATACATACTTGGCTAATATTCCTAAGTAAAAATGGTTTTACTTTGATACTCTCGTTTATATACGTCAATATGTCAATTTTAAAATTTTATTAAAAGAATTTTTTTAGGAGAATTCTCATTGACTGACGTTTAATATTTTAAAAATGCGATCCTTTCTTTCTGAAGATTTTAATATTTGAAAAATAATTGTGTATATCATTTCCAAAATTGTGAAAATGACTTAGTTTTGGCTATCGGATTAAAATATTTAAGCAGATTAGCTAAGAAAATTATAAGTCAGTATTAATTTTCAAGAAATGTACAGATAAGAACATTTTTTATGAAGTATAAAAATTATTCATATATTTTAAAAAGTCTAATATATACAATTCGTTTTTTACATTTTTTTTGGAATTTTCAATATCAAGTTTTGTGAGAATGTTTTGTGTTGCGTCGTGTGGGTGTAACGAGACCGATTTTAGATGTGCGTCTCACACCAGATCAGCGATGATAGTTGATCTGTACGGAGAAATATCCCCCGTCTCATCCTTGTTGTCCGAACTATAGATCCACTGGTCGTGATGAATAAGAGCGACGACACTAGGCTAGGATTCTGATATAGGCCGTCAGCAAAATAACACTCGCTGCGTTCCCGCAAATTAATGGGAGAACGCGCTTTCTTTTAAAGGATCCCGTGAGACTCGAGAAGTAAATACATGATATTAAATGATGTGCGCGATGAAAATATCACCGTATATTTGATGAAATAAGTTACAATTGTTTGTGTTTCGTATAATGATGTGTAGTTGTACTAGTTGCTTCTGAAATAGACTTGAGAGCTTAAATGTTGTGAGTTTGGAAGATGTAACTTGATTGCCTTTTTGGTGTCTTTAGAACTATACACGCAGACTGTAATGAGATTGGGAAAGGGAATAAAAAGGATGGAATTGTAGTATGATCTGAGCATGGAAAGGGAAAGAATAAATGCCCATTGACCGGGAATAGTTTATTGGAATATTTAAACATTCCATGTGCGTCCCCTTTGTGCAGATTATAGGGTGTTAATAGATATTTCAAAACTGGGCGCTAGACCAGTTGGCTTATCGCACCTAAGCATCCACTTTCATCATTTACTTATTGGCCGGTTTGACATATTATTACAGATATTTTATATTAATAGAATATTATAAGAATATATATTAATAGAATTATATTATAAGAATGCTTAAGCCCAAAGGTGACTATGTGTTTTTTATCTATGCGTTTTGTTAGCTAATATCCAATAGGTTTCCAATGGTAAATCTTTCCAATGGTGATATATGACCCTTAAGAGAAAGTACCGTAAACAATTGAGAGACGCACGTGTGCGTCAACAATATATATATATATATATATATATATATATATATATATATACATATATATATATACATGAATGTACTATATATATGTGTGTGTGTATTACGAAATTAAACTTATGAAACAATAAAAAGAAGTGAGAGAGAGAGAGAGAGAGAGAGAGAGAGAGAGAAAGAGAGCGATAATAATAATAATAATAACAGAAATTAGCATGGAAACAATTAGAAATACTTTAACAATATTATTTGTCAAAGACCGTTCTTATTTAAAATGCGAAACAGAAAATGGTTCCTTCGTTAAAGAATAAAATTTAAGACGAATTTTCATTTCAACGAAGGATTCTTTTTCTCCGACGTGTTTTACCTACTTCGCATTGTCTACGTAAGACCACACACGCTCACGTACGTGAGTCTAATGAAACAACCTTGCTTTTTAATTTTGAATTTTGTATATCCTTCAAGTTAACATTCATAAAGGTCTTTTCAGAGTCATATATATGTCAGAACTGTTTCCTTTCCAAGAAGAGAGTTGACCTTTGTAATATTTTCAACAAATACGAGTGTGCTTATATGCAGGTATACATATGTGTGTACATTTTTCTTCATTATCACGAGATAAGAGAACGTTGAGAACAACGTTACTTTTCTGTAGTAATTTATTATAGCGTTTGAGACTTTCTCATTATTATAAGTAATGATTTATTCGCTTAAATTCAGCACAACGTAATTTCTTCTTTGATTAAATTTTCTCATTAAGGATATATATATATATATATATATATATATATATATATATATATCTTTGACAATTTTCTTTTATCTTAATCTTATAATGATCTCTCTCTCTCTCTCTCTCTCTTTTTCTTTCCTTGATGTCGGTAATTTTATTACGATTTCATGGAAAGAGAAGATTATTCTTAACTTAACCGTTCCTTCTATTAAGATTGCGGTACAAGTCTGTCTCGAAATAATGACTTCCGTCTGGTGTTGGGACTAAGTTCGGAATTGTTCTGACAGGTGGTAGAGTGTCTCATCGTAAACTACGTAGAGTAAACTTCGACATTTGCGTACGGATATCAAAATCGCGATACAAGTAACTTTACTAAATGCATGAACTCTCGAGAACAGAGAGAATGTCTGCGTTCCAGTGTGCGTCATCTTTGCTACAAAGTAAGTCTTAAGCTATTAATTATTTCCTTTCTGTCTTAGAGGAACCGAACAAGCGATGTATGTAATGGTACCATGTAAATATATCCTTTACGTTCTATATATACGTTTTAAAGGAATCATTGATGCGATGATGAAATTTTCTGGTCTATTTAAGATTACAACATAATTGCTCCTTTCTCGTGTTATATATTCGAGTCAATGATTATCAAAGTAACTAAAGTCATGTCATATTTATTTACAGTTATTGCAATTTTATTATTTTTACAAATTGTTTACTTCACTTTCATCACTTTTATTATTACCGACATACTTGTTATAAGCCCTTTGAATGAATAACGTTTACAAATATATATCGTATTTTAACGTTTCGCGAAGAAACACGGAATAACATTGAAATATTGTACATACATATCTCGTAATTATATAAATTTTATTCACCAGTATTCGGGTAAGAAGATGTTGCATCGACGTAATTCATGAAGGTATTCATCATATCTGCTCCTTTTCGTGAGACGCGAGAGAATACTTGGGAGAATGTGGCCGTGACATAAATATGGGGTACTAAATTCTCCGTGATGTATAGATGTGTGTATCAAAACGTTCTAGATTTTCATCGCTTATCTCATATCCAATATAATTCTGTTACATTTACTAAGAACGTTATGGTATCTTCTTTTAACCTATTTGCATCATTAACGTATGTACATATGTATGTATCTATGTATGTATGTATACATTTGCTTTGCCAATATTACTAAAATGTATATCTATGTTTTCTTAGACCAGTTATTTATATAGTGAAATAGTGAGTAATGTTGATAGTATATATATTTATATATATATATATATATATATATATATATATATGTTTATATTATATATGTGTCTATCAATATACAAACATGATGTATATATTTATATTATTGCTTATTTTATATATTTGGCGTACATTCGTATAACCTGTTTGTCCTAAATATATGGATATTATATTTTTTATTATATTTTTTACAGTTACAAAGGTAGTCTATACGGTTGATAATTATTCATAAATTTTTGCATACTTAATCGATAGGATCATTGATAAATCCCAGTTACATTAAAAAAAAAGAACAAAATAAAATGAAATAAAAAAGAAACAAAAAACAAACAAATGAGAAATTTATTTATGTACGACTTACTATAGTATTATGTAAATAAAAATGTATTGTTCCATTAATCATAGTCATTTAAGTAAAGGAAACGATACGGGAAATTTTTAAAAACTATACAGAATCTTAGTTATTTTGCCTCCAAATTAAAACGCATTCGTAGTTGAGGTTTAAGCTTTCGAAATTAACATGTCTGATGGAAGCTACTAAAACGCGCGTGGAATGAGTTAATACCTATTCTCGAGTAGAACGCGTTTGGATATTGGCTACTTTGTTACCTTGTTTAACTAGATTCCTTTGGCAAATAAGAGAATTTAATTAACTTTCTCTATAAAGTCCTTTTATTTTCCATTTTCGTATTTCAAAATGCTAACAAACAAAATCTTTAGTCGATTAAAATATGAAACATGACAATTTATATATAATAGAAGATTGAGAGAAAATTTCTTACGGATTAGCTGGATCTCAAATAAGATCATCTAACTTAATCGATTTAAATATTTACGAAATGAGAGTATACTTGTGTGTCTGCATGTGTATGTGTGTGTGTGCGCGTGCTCGTGTGTGTGCGTGTAAAAGAGAGAAAGAGAAAGAACAAGAGAAAAGACGACAAATTGATCAGACATTCCAGCAAGTTTGATGAAAGACCAATGTAAGCGTTTTACATTAATCACACATCGATCAGAGTTGAAAGATTCTAATTTCTCTTGTGATTGCTATTTCTGAGATTACAATGTCTTCGAATCAATTTTCTATTGGAACTATCCGTTTGTCGTACTTAAGAAAACTAATTTTTCATTATATCCTTGATGAGAACTTAGAAAAATTAGATTATATATACATATATATATATATATATATATATATATATACACATATATATATACACATATATATATATACACATATATATATACACATATATATATATACATATATATATATACATATATATATATACATATACACATTTACATGTATATATAGGATGTTCTGTTTACCTCGAAAAATTTGAATATCTTGTGAGAGACGGAACCTACAAAAAAAATTTTTTTTACATATTTGTCTGGTACGAAGAGATACATCATTTGGTGCCAATTCTTTTTTAACAGGACAAGTGGATAATAAAATTTTTAAAGTCAAATTAATTTTTTTTAATGGAACTATATATTTATCTTTTCATAGTTCCATGAAATTTGTTGAGATGAATTCAACAACATACTACATAATGTCAATTTTTTATCGTTATAAATTATATTATAAAGTTGTAAGTTTCTAAGGAGTATAACCCTAAGTATAAAGTATCGTTGATTGTCAGCTGTTAGATTGCATGTTATAAACAAAGGCTGAACTTCTTACGAAATAAACTTCGTTTGCTTAGGTCGGTAATTTTAGAAGCATAAAGGTAGATAAGAAGTTCAGCCTTTGTTTACAGCATGTTGCCTAACAACTAACGATACAGAGTATTATATCCCTAGAGAATTCACAAATTTATAATATAATTTGTAAGATTTTGCAATAAAAATTGACCTTATAAGATACGTCGTTGAATTTGTCTCAACAAATATCATCGAACTATGAAAAGAATTATCACCATATGATCTGCTCTCTTTCATATCAAACAAATCCATAAAAAGATTTTGTTGTCCGTTCGCAGAATAGTCCAATTTTTTGAGATAAACGATGACACTCTGTATATGCCCATTTTAATTCGTAAATAAATTAGTTTACATTAACGTTCGTAAAAGAGTCATCTAAGCTGCATAAGGTGTTCTATAATATCAATTCATAACGTTTATTTATAATATTAATTAATTTTCAATTAGCCTTCTCCAGCCTATCGGAGTTCAATAGCAAATGTTACCGAGGAACAGGTCGATATCGATGCATTCGATCCCGCATTAATATTGCGCTATATACAACGAGTGCAGTCACGCTTTCGAAATGGATTTGACGCTCGCAGCGAGTTGTTATACCGCAAAGTTCAAATATAGAGATAACATTATTTGCAAGGCGGATCAAGTTTACCAATTCTCTCTGCATCGATACCTTCTCACAGCGAATCCCGTTCTTGCTAGATGTATTAACGCATTTTAAAGTAAGTGCACTCACGTTTCAAGTAGATATAATAGATAAAGTTTCAGAATTTGCAGTTACAATTATAATTGATTAATAGAATGTAGTTAAAATGCACATAATTTAAGTACTTTCGAAAATTTATCATTTAACGGATATTTCATTGATAAATTTATAAATTAATAATTTTTTCTATTAAATTATTACAATACCTTGCTATATATACTGTAAAAGAATAATTAATTATTGAAGATTTTAATGTATTAATAAATTTAACATTATTTTACATATATAGAATTGATATTTATTAAGATCATTATCATACCTTCTGATGAATTACAGTAATTAGTTTAATTTCTTATTTCCTTTTTTTTCCGATTAATAGTTTCGCTAAAACTTGACGGAATACTACGAACGCTTTTTTTTCTCCTGCAATAATTTGATTTTATAATTGTGAATATGAAATTGTTTGAAGTTTTACTTTGATATTTAAACCCTTTATGAATTTCTCTCTTTTTGTCACATTTCAAATAGTCACTGTTAATTATATCTTGGTTACAACCATTCCGATCCTTTTGTCAAAAATGTCATTTAATTAATTGACTTTGCGTTATTGCGGAATGAAATATGTGAGATATAGTTTCTCGTTTATCAAGCTGACATAGATTTTTTTATTTTATTCTTCCCTTTTTTTTATTGTTTTTCTTTCTTTTTTTATTCTCTTTTCAAAGCGTAACGTTGACGTTTGTAACAAAATTTAAAAAATTTTGCACTGTCTCTTTCTCATTCTAAAGAGATAAAAAGAATGAACAATAAAACACACATACATACGTCCACCCAACACACAGACGTACATTGTTCGGACGTATTCGTAAAATAGCTGACTTTTTGTATAGTCGATAATTCTTACAATTAGGAAAGTTTAACTAAAAAATTTTTTTAAATCATACGAAATATTGTAAAGAACGTGAGTTTCACTCGAAAATCCTCTTTGTCTATCTCTATTGAATCTTTTCTTATTTTTCTTTCTCTCTCTTTCTCTTTCTCTCTTTTTCTTTCTTCCTTATTCTTTCTCTCTCTCTTTTCTTTTCCATTTCACAAATAAACCGTCACGATTCTGCGGCGTATTCCGATAAACGGAATGCAATTTATTTTGATATACCTTCCAGCATTCGCTCTACGTAGATAAAATACCGGACAATGAGGACGCTGTTATAGAATTTATGAATTTATCTCGTTGTCATGGAAACAACAAACTATGCGATCTTCCGTTCCTTTATAATTTTCCGTTATAATTCAGAATAAGAATCGAAAATCGACATATCTCTACGTTTCTTTTCTCATTATCACACAACTAATATAAAACAATGAATTGATTCATTTCATATCCCTCGATTAAAATAGTCTATCTTAATTAGAATAAAAATCATTTTTTGTTTAGGTATTATGAAATGGAAAGAGATATAAAAAGAGAAAAAAGAAAAAAAACCAAAGTATGTTTGATTAATTTTAATTATGGAATAATCATTTAGTTAATTATGTATATGTATATTATGAAATTAAACTGTTTGTATATTTCCTTTATATATATATATATATATATATATATATATATATATATATATATATATTTACAAATGGATCTTTCTGTATTCTGATAAGCCGTTTCTAAATTCTAACATGGCTGACCAGCATTCCGGGATATTTAGATATTTTTAAAAAAAAGATTGCTGAATTGTATATTTGTAAATAAGCTGTTCATCATTATAATAAAAATTCGTTTACCTCTTTTTCCTCAATCAAAATATACGCTAAATTTTTAAATCTTGTATCACGTTTGCTTACAAGCAGTCATAAGTCTATTAATCTGAGTTGTTATTTCGGTGAATGTCCTATTTTGCTTACATAGCATTACTAGTAATTCCTGTTTGTTTGTTAAGAAATGTTGAGATCTACTTATATTTTTCTCTTGTTTAGATATACTTAAAGCAATGGAAAGATGCATTATGTATTGATTTCTTGTATTGATGTATTGATTTTTGAAGAATAAAAAAATATGTATATTATTCAGAATTAATAAACTGAATGGGAAAATAATATTTAAATTATGTACATATAATTGAAATTAAAAGTCATCGTTTTAAATTAATAACTGCTATTACGTATACACACACACACACACACACATATACGCACATACATAATTTTGTAATATTTATAATATATATATACATATCATATATATTATGAAATATAATATAATACATGTTAATATATTGACAAAGTAATATTTGTTTTCTACTTTTCCTATAATTTTTATCTTCCTTAATACGAAGTATTTCACACACACACACACACACACACACACACACACACACACACACATATATATATATATTGTATGGGCGCAACTACGAGAGCGATATTAGATGTGCGTCTCACACCGGACCAGCGATGACAGTTGATCTGCACGGAGAAATATTCCTCGTTTCATCCTTGTTGTCCGAGCTATAGACAACTGGTCGCGATGAATAAGAGCGGCGACACTAGGCTAGGATTCTGATATAGGCCGTCAGCAAAATACCGCTCGCTGCGTTCTCGCAAATTAATGGGAGAACGCGCATTCTTTTAAAGGATCCCGTGAGACTTGAGAAGTAAATATATGATATTAAATGATGCGCGCGATGAAAATATCACCGTATATTTGATGAAATAAGTTAGAATTGTTTATGTGTTTTGTGTAATGATGTTAGACTATAATGTAGTTAGTTGTACTGGCTATTTCTGAAGGAGACTTGAGAGTTTAGATGTTGTGAGTCTGAAAGATGTAACTTGACTGCTTTTTTGGCATCTTTAGGACTATCCATGCAAACTGTAATGAGATTAGGAAAGGGAATAAGATGAGCGGAGTTGAAGTATGGAAAAGGAAAGAATAAATGCCCATAGATATTGGTCATGGATAGTTCATTGGAATGTTTAAACATTTCATGTGTGCCCCCTTTGTTCTAATGATCATTAGAGGATGTCAATAGATATTTCAAAGCTAGAAGCTAGATAACTCCTGGCTTATTGCGCCTAGGCGTCTACTTTCGCTATTTACTTATTGGCCGGATTGGCATATTATCAAAACCCAGACATTACTAAGAATGCCTAGGCCCAGACAAAGGTGGCCGTGTGTT
>NC_060962.1:1241731-1331731 GCF_910589235.1 Vespa crabro
TTTTTCATTATTCGGTGTAAACAAAAGGGATCATGTATAATATAAACGAGGTAAAACCACGAGGTTTCGATGATACAGAGAAGACCGTCGATTATTGAAAGCTAACAAACTCCTCGCGTGTTCGATACGATGCCACAAGGGGAAGTTGTTCCATGGAGAAAATAGGATTTGTTCTAAGTAGCTTTGATCTTGCTAACGTACTGAAACACGTATTCCCGTCACGCCAACCTATACGATGCGACATTATCGTGAACGTTAGTTTATCGTAACGTTTGCAAGTATAATACATAGAATTTCAAATAAAAAGAAACAACTGTTCGTTTCTCTCTCGAATATAATTTCTCTTTATTAATTAAACTTTAAAATGTTTACGAAATGTTGACTATTTTTAAATAATATGCTTATAAAAGTACACTTAACAACAGATAAATATTTGCAAAATAATTTCGACGGAGAATATGCATGCGATACGGATGGTAATTATAAATGTAGGCGTATGGTTAGGATATGCAAATGATTCTGTAAAGCTACGAACACGTGTATCATTGCAAATTACGATACTACATAGGAAAACTGTCATAAATGTACCATTAATGTGTCAGAAACTTGACGGATAACCTATACAATTTGCAAATTACACGTTGACGAGAAAGAAGTACAAATATTAGTTGTTTCGATTTCTTCCTGTTATTAAAACGTCGCTTTGAATATTCTTGAACAAAAACCAAAAAAGGGAGAGAAAGAGAGAGAGAGAATAATATTTATTATTAGTCGAGACTCGTACATTATCATATAAAATATTACATAAACTAAAATAAGAATGGCATATAACGAAAATATATTTATCTGAAAGATCGTATATCGCTTACTCGATAAAGGAGGGAATAAAATATTTTTTCTATAGGTATTCCCTTACGATGTTACAAATAACAATCATAAATATATAAATATAAAAAAATTCTTTGTCTAATATTATAGTATAATATTATATTGGCTATAAAGTAAAAAAAATAAAAAACAAAAATAAAATAATAGAAGATAACATAATATTATATAACCAGAATGAATTATATAGTATTATATAGTTCATTTAATCAGATATTTTTGAAATTAATATTGTTTATTTTTCATCTTAGGATATTTATATACGAGAAAAATCACGATAATTTTTGATATTGAAAGTTCATTTCGCGTGTTCGAGTTCTCTCTTACGATTTATATACTTCACTTTATTTCTTTCCACTCCGAGTTGTCGGATAATTTATCTAACACTTTCGTTCAATGCACCAACGAGAAAACGCTTTTGAATTTTGCACGAGTTATTCGAACGAACGTACGATCCCTTTGACCTCGTATTAAGTCAGAACACACATTGTCGAATAATCTCGTTATAACTTTAAAGCCAAATGTAAAATCTTCGACAATAACAATATATACGTGTTAAAATGTATAACAATTTTCAAAGCAATTTCAGAGCAAATGAAAGCAATTGCTTTCATTTGTTCTTTTCTGTTTTTGTCTTTTTTCGCAGGTAACAGAATCGGTTAAAAACCATCGAAATAATTCAATTGAATTTGTACTGTTCATTCAAGCAACAATAAATATGTGTTCATACATATAATCGTTATCATAAGTTCAATAGTTTTCTTTCGTTTTTCTTTTTTTTTCTATTTAAGGCAGTATGAGGAAGTACGTAATGTTACAAGAAGTAGTTTTACCCTTATCATTCTTCTTTTTTTCTTTCTCACTCCCGTATCGGTGTTCCAAGCACGAAGTTCGGATCAATTTTACGAAAAACTTCTACGACGAACAAATAATTTAAGAAAGTAATCAGTGGAGTTCTTAGAACATTGAGAAAGAAGATACCGTTCTCATGAAGAGCCAGCAGGAACATAATGAAAGCTAGTCAAGACTGTTTTATTTAAAAGTAATTAAGCTTCATACTTTTCGCGTAATAGACAACATTCTTAGTTGATTCCTATTTTATGAAGTAAATCAAGAAATATGATTTTTAGTCAAGAAATACGAGATTGTCAAGGAAGTTTTCGAAAATAATTGAAAAGAATGATTTGAAATTATTTGTTAAAACTGTTCATCAATTTTTGTCCGAAGCCTATGTAACTTCAGCGACAGATATGGATAAAATATAAGCTACAAGAGCAAATGGGGTACAATGCCCTCGCCATGTGCCTATCAGTATCAGTGTATAAGTTGGTGTAGGTTATACTCCTCTCACACGTAACATAATAATCGGGTTAGTGTCAGTTAAAGTATTAGTATTAGTAGGGTCAACTCATACTTTTCAATCTTTTATATTTATATCCTTTTTTATCCGTGCTAGATACAATGCAGTTTTGGTACGCATTTATTTTACGATATAAAATAATAAATATAATTAATGCATACAATAATTAGTATATAAATTTGGGAAAAGAAAATAAGATTTTGTCGAATATTTTGTAAAAAATAATAATTAATGAGTACTTATAGTATATACTATATAGTGTATAGTAATCAAAACGTGTTTTGATTTTTAAAATAAAATTGAATAAAAATAAATAAAAAATAATTAAAATAATATTTAATATATAAGTATATATTCACTAATTATTATTTTTGGTAAAATAATCGATGAAATCTCTCAATCGCAAATTTATATAGATTTATCATCAAACAAAATTAAATCGGTGTTGTGTCATATTTAGTGTAGATCACCGTGAAACGTATGTTAATCATCAATGAAGGAAATAAATATGAGAGATTGGATAGCGAAAGTTTATTCTAATAACGTCCTACTGATTTTCAAGAAAGAAAAATATTTTTAATAATTTCGACTTTCGGTGTAGGAAATATATAAAAACATAAATTTCTAATCGTTTATTAGCTTAAAATATAGTTTTATTGCTATATTTCAAAGATTTTGAAAAATTTTAAAGATTTCTTTTTTAATTTTAGAAATGCATAATAAATTCTCAGCTTTAAATATTGCTTTTATTATTCTATATCTCCATATAAGCACTCATTAGTAAACTTTTCAAACATCTTTAGTATCGAGTTTCACTTATATAAAGCTTTGTTCTACATATTATAAAAACCGATTTATTACCTCTCTCTGTGTGTGTGCGTGTGTGTGTACGAAACCACGGTATGCAAGAATAAGTACAAAAATGATAAAGTGTATTCCAAACTAATAAGCGCATAGTTCTTTGAAATTGAATTTTAATTTAATTAAAAAAAATATATTTTAATAAAAAAATAATACTGTTAAAATAATTGAATTTAAATGTAATTGAAAAAAGAACAAATTAATTTATTATATTCATTTACATTGATATAATTTAAAAAAAAGAAAAAAACTGAAGGAATCATTTAGCCTGGAATCCATGATTCCTGAATTATTTAAATTAATACAGTAGAATTTAAATTAACTTGTCATTATGCTGAACGTTGCTTATAAAATTTCTACGTCTCCAGTATATAAAGTATAAAGAGAATTACTAAATTTTTTTTTAATTTAACAATATCTCTGAAACTTATTGTTAGATTCATTAGTATAATATGAACGGCTGAATATGTGCATTTTTTATTCCCAATTTATATTCTCAAATTTTCTTTTTCTTTCTTTTCTTTTTTATTATCGAATCATTTGTCCTAAGCTCATTTAAGAACCCCGAGTGAATTACCGTAGCTTTTCTTTGTTGTGAACATCACGAAATGCATTTCCTTTACGCATTTGAATTGGATCAGAAAAATCTATGCATTAGTTTATGTTCATAGAAATGATACAAACAAGCAGAAAAAACACACACTGCTCAAGCCTATAATAAGAAGATCAGTAGTGGGATTTGAACTTTTCCTCTTCTATTACAGATTTTAAGGGATATCACTATATGAAACTTATTTTTCAAGAAAAACTTTAAAAACAATATTTACGCCAACAGTGAATTTCAGGTGTAAGTTTTGACCGACTTTGATGAACAAGATCTCATTTTAAAAAGGAAGGTTTAAGCGAGAAGATGATCTTTCGTAAATTTTTTAAATAACTTTATTTTTATACATAAATCATTATAGCTATATAAATTAGTAAATTATTATATATATAGCTTTATTTATATACATAAATTATTCTCGAAGAAATATTATTTTTTACATGATTTTTTTCCTTTTCAAAGAAAATAAAGTTTTTTTTTTAAATTTTCCATGAATATAAATAGAACTAGAAAAAAATATAAATATTACTTGGTACTTGTTGTAAGATTCACTTGATTTCAATTAATAAACTTTTCTGTTTTTTTAAGATTAAAACTATTTTACAACAAGTGATCTTTAGAGAACTTTGGATGGGAACAAATAAACTACTAGATGTCATTATATTTCGAATAGTAGAGACTTCATGATTGCCTTCTCTTTCTTTCTCTATATATTTTTCTACCTTTTTTGTAGTTCGCTCTCTTTGCGTTCAAATTCATTAACGACAATAGTAGACACTTATGAACTTCTTTGATGTTCTATGAATTGACACGTACGACAAAGGTATGAAGGATAGGATTCGTAATTAAATGCATTCGCGCATGCTCGCTTTTGTATTCTCCTCTTGTAGACGAGAACATTATATAGATGGAGAATAAAAGTGTTTGTGTGCATGTGTGAAGGAGAGAGACAGAGAGAGAGAAAAAGAGAAAGAAAGAAAGAGAGAAAGAGAGTGAAAGAGATAGTTATATGCCATATGCACATGGTATTCGTATGTGTTTGTATCAAACGAGAAAGCTCGAGACGTACCAGTTTTAGGTCATACCTTTTTGGCCTAGCAATTGAGTGGTTTGAAACGAGTCTCTCGAGAGAAAGAGGAGGAAAGAATACGCGATAGTTCAATTTCGACGTGATCGGACTCGTTTTTTTGAAAGATGGGAATAGAAAGAGTAAAAGAAAGATAAATAGAGAAAGAGAAAAAGAAAAAGAGAGAGAAATAGAGAGAAAGAGAGAGAGAGAGAGAGAGAGAGAGAAACAAAAAGAGAGAAAGGATTAGACCTAATCGAAGTTGCCTTACCTTTGTTCCTCTTGGAATTACGTGTATTCACTGTTTTGGATTAGTTCACTAATCTTTAACATTGTCTATGTATGTTTGATACAGGCGATGGTAGAAGTTGTGGTTCGTTATCGGCAGTCAAAATGTCCAGCACGAAATGTGCTTACGAATCTCAATCAGTCTCTATCAAATAGCATTAATCTTGTGATATATATATATATATATATATATATATATATATATATATACACATATATATATACACATATACAGCGGATCAATATTTCTTTCGGAGAATGTAAAATCATAACTCGAGTTCGACTTTAAAGTACGTAAGAGGGAATATTTTCTTGTCGAATGGAAGTTCCACTTTCAGTGTAAAGCGTTAGCTAAAGTCGAACAATGGTCAATGCTCGGTTGGTCCATGATTTAGATCTATGTGAGATTTACAGGCTCGATGCCCATCCTATCTATCTATCTATCTATCTATCTTTTTCTTTCTTTCTTTCTCACTATCTCTCTCTCTCTCTCTCTCTCTCTCTCTCTCTCTCTCTCTCTCTCTCTCTCTCTCTCTCTCTCTCTTTCTCCCTCTTTCTTCGTATTCCGTAAAGCTTGGCGTGACTTCACCGAAGGAAAATGTGACGACCGTAGCGCCATGTTTCTTGGCTCATTGCCAGCGATTCCTCGGGATCTTGTTTGACCGCACTCCTGTGGCCTCCAACATCCTTTCAGAAGGACGAAAAGGTCCATCGGGTACTCGATGAGCGATGCTACTTTATCCCTTTATCTTCGAAAATCCATACTTTCCATCATCCTATCTTCTACCTTAGCTTCCGCCTTAATCTTTCTCTCTCTCTCTCTCTCTCTCTCTCTATTTTCGAAGATGAACGCGAAATCGTTAATAACAATTTATCGTTACTATTTTCGAGTTTCTCGTTCGTTTGAAAATTGCCATATTGATCAAATTGTTCGCTCGTATATCTGACGGCATCATAATTATTTATTAATCTTAAGGTTATTACGTTATTATATTTTCCATTGTAATTGAAATTATTATAAAAAGTTATTTCTCAAGTAAATATTTTTTCTTATTTCTTATTGGTAACAAGCGCAATACCAATTACGAGTATAGGAAACCGTAGAAAGTGGTGAAAATCAACGTATAATCAGATGCTAGAGTAAATCCTTCATTAACGTTAGCTCGTGTATACTTCTTATTTGATTACACCTACTTACATTTTCCTATTATAACGAGTAAACTCAGATATGTATATCTATCATAGATCTCTATAAAAATAATACTATATGATAACGAATAATATTCTTTTTTCTGTTTTTAAATTAATGTTTCCGAATTTGTAAATATACTGATTTTTACAAATTGCGATGCGTTCTATGGCGTGCGTTTGGGAATTTCAAAAAAAAAAGGAAAAAAAAGAACAACGTTTGGGAATTTCAAAAAAAAAAAGGAAAAAAAAGAACAATTGGAGGAGATTTGGAAAAATATGCACGTTCAAGTTTCGTAACAAGATTCGCTTAAAAAAAAAAAAAGAAAAAGTTGTGAAAATTGTATTTCCAAATTTTTCAGTTTCAACGCTATGCGAATTAAAAAATTTATACAATACTTTAGTTTCCGTCTGGATATGTTAGATATTTCGAGAAACTTAATTTATTGAAAATTCGAAGTCAGTTGTTTTGAGATAAACATAAAAACACTTCTTGAAAATGCGTAGGAAAATTATCAGTAGATATTAACATGTCGGTTTGTTGCAAGAGCAATTCCAACGAAAAAAGTTGAAAATAACGGAGAATTCTTCTCATCGAGGCATTCCGAAGTACGGATAAGCTCTTAATACCTATCGACCTCGAAATTTCGTGACGCAGAATTAAACGTGGAAATCGCACTTTCGGATGCATCGGTCTGCGAGCTCGCAGATAAGTAGTGCATTGGGAAATCTTCCTCGCGTAAGCTTAACGTCGGCCAGAATCTCTTTTCCATAAAAATAAGAGGGCGATGAACCTTGCTGTTACTCGTTTTCAAACCGACTCAATTTGCTTCTTCCACTGGAGTCATATCACTTTGAGACTCTCATGAGTTTTCTAGTGAAGGAGAGAGAGAGATAGAGAGAGAGAGAGAGAGAGAGAGAGAGAGAGAGAGAGAGAGAGAAGTGATGCTCGGTTTCGAGCACATAAGACAGAAGAGAGAAAGAGAGAAAATGAACGTCTACGTAAGCGATTCTTTCAAGAGAAATGGCAGTAGTATGTACTACGACAGTAGGGACAAACGAAGGTACGCTCATTTGCCAGGCTAATATATGCGTCTAAGGGGATCCACCGTAATGGCGTATCCGCAACCTTGCTCGAGCCATTTCCCAATTGTCATTCATTTATGCGCTGACCTACATGACGATTCAAAATGGCAGTTTTGTCGATCTCTCGATTAACCGAGCGGTTAAAATCGATGTTAGTTCAGGTTGAAATTTTCCCTTTTCTCTTGTGAAGAAAATTAAAAATCATGTTACTCGTGATAAATTTGAGTAAGAAAGAGAAAGAGAAAAAGAAGATATTAATTGGTAAGGCATTAGACGATAACGTAGATAACATAATTTAGTTACACTATTCGATTCGATGATGAAGTTATTCGAGCCATCTCGTGTCTCCTCGATGATCTTATGTCTCTCCGTGTTCTCTCTATCGACAAGGCTTGCTGACGACGACAAGGAAGGTAATTTTTGGCACGGTTTCACTTGAAATCGTGCAAACAGCTTCCTCAGCATTGCGGAATATACTGGCTGCGTATAATCTTCTTTGTCCGTTAGAAAAATATCAGGGACGTGAATTCCGATCGGAAATAGATGAAATTCAACTGTAAAGTTCTCTATTTCGTTGTAATACAGATCGATGTACTATCAACTCTCTGATAAAATCAAATTCTCCAGATTTCTTTCGAATTCTTTGCTTTTCATCGTTGCCATGGCAACGATGACGACGACGAGAACAAGGATGAGGACGAAGATGAAGACGAGGACGATCACGAACAAAATGTAAGATGGCTGCAACGTAAAGTCCGATGTATCAGGATGAAATATAAAGAGACACCGGCGGCGGATAAGTTTTTAGAGCTGAGAGTACATTTACCCGGGCTATTTTTCTTGAAATCGTAGTGACTGTCAGCTATTCTCGACTGAAAGATTCCACGGTGTTACCCAACTTCAGTCGTAAAGAATTTCATTTCAACAGCGAGCTAGCGAGGTCGTAACCTCGAAGCTATCTCTCTTTTTCCTGAAACGAGAGAGTGAAAGATAGATAAATAGATAGATAGATAGATAGATAAATAGAAAGAGATAGATAGATAAATAGAGACAGTGAGAGAGAGAGAGAGAGAGAGAGAGAGAGAGAGAGAGAGAGAGAGAAAGAGAGAAGAGTAGAAAAGGATCGAGAGTTTTGTCTTCAAGATAAGTTGAGCGTAACCTTCTCGCGTTGTTGCAGAGAAAAGAGCGTGGAAAGTTCGATGCGTGCTGCTAAAATGGCCGACATAGCGTATGTTACAATCAGTTTTCGAGGAATTAAAAGAAAACGAGAGAGGAACTCTTAAATTGTGCGAAAAATATCGGAAAGTTCTCGTTTTTATTTCATCTTGAAATTGTTCTCTCTCTCTCTCCCTCACTTTCTCTCTCTTTCTCTTTCTCTTTCTCCCTCTCACTTTTTGCGTTGATTCGCGTTTTTTCGCCGAATATATTGAATATTAAATATCGTATATATTAATATTCGCTTGAATTTTAATCGACAAAAATTAACATTCCTTTCGCATCGAGATCAATTTCAGTTGGGTATAGGTAATACATTTTTATGTACATTTTAAATAAATTTTAGAAAATCACGTTTCGATCGAAAGCTTTATATCGTTCGTAAAGCTTCTCGGAGAGTCTTTTTCTCTCGGATGTGCTTTCAAAGAGATCGACGGAAACTCGTTTTAATAAAGTAACCGACGTAAATTCGATCGATAGTGATGGTGGTCTGATATTTTTGTGTGTGTGTGTGAGAGAGAGAGAGAGAGAGAGAGAGAGAGAGAGAGAGAGAGAGAGAGAGAGAGAGAGAGAGAGAAGAAACCATCGGTAGGGAAGTTTATTTGATTTCACTAATAAATCATGATCCATTCCATTTGAAGATGGTTACAACCACAGTACAGTCACATATACACTCACATAAATATTATATATAAGCGAGAATGTTACTTCCATCGAAAAGGGCTTTTTTCTCCTTGAATCCGAACATGTTATTATTTGATTTCGTTCTTTCCATCTCTTTCCATTTTTTTTTTTCACTTTCTCTCCCTCCCCTAGTCTTTTCTCATTAGAAGTTATGTAGTTTTCACGTTAACACACATATACATACATGCCAAAGGTAATAGAAACCTCGTGACATGCTTCTCTCGTGTCTCTGGAACGAACTTTCTGGCACTCGTTTGCACGTGGTCAGCACTGAATCGCACACACACATTCAAAGAAGCATTTACACGAATGAATTACATCCAAACGTATCCGGAAAGGCCAGGGAAAATACCT
This sequence comes from Vespa crabro, assembly GCF_910589235.1. Taxonomy (NCBI): domain Eukaryota; kingdom Metazoa; phylum Arthropoda; class Insecta; order Hymenoptera; family Vespidae; genus Vespa; species Vespa crabro. Next base: position 1,251,323 of record NC_060962.1, read on the forward strand.
GCCCGCCGTTTAACTCAGCACTGCTCCGACTTGTTTCGAGTATACATAGAAAGAGAACTAATATTAGTATGTATGCACATATGTACGTATGTATATGTGCGTGCATGCGTGCTGCGTACCTACGTACGCACGCGCGCTTATATATGTATTTGAATGTATAGCGAGATAGTAGGTGGAGAAAGGGGGATGTATGCTTACGCGATGCAAACTAACGACGACGCCGCTGTTTTTTAAGGGAAAAGCAGGCCATGAGGTAGGAGAAACAAAGGGAAAGAAAAAGAAAATAAAACGAAACAAAAATATACAATGTATGAGACTGAAAGAATTGCCACGGTTAGCCCTGCCATATTGTATACCTTCGCTGCGTTTCTCAGACAATTTTATTTTTTGTATGGTTAGAGAGAATATTGTGCGTATTTATAATGTCCCTGAGTTCTTTGACAATATCTCCGTTCTTTTCTCCTTCAGTTCAAGAATTTTTAGTCCTCAGCATTGTCCTCAGCAAATCATCGATCGTTTCATATTACGTTTTGTTTAAAAAAAAAGGTCTCCTTTTAAGATTTCTGCCTATTTATTATCATAGTATCGTAGAGCAGCAGTATTTCTCAATTTTTTTCTTTTTTTATCGTACGGTCTAATATATTTATTTGAACGATACCGCGATTCAAATGTTTATAATATAAATAAAATTTTTATCAACCTGATAGAATGGAGTTACATTGCGGATTATTATTTTAAACAGATGGCTATTACTGCGATATTCCTCAGAACTTCATAAGAACATTTTACGAGATTACCTTCTAGAAATCTCTTAGAAATGAATCATTTTTTTCACTTTGACGTAAAGTAGCAAGTATTTTGCGGTACATTAAAAATTTAACACGATTCATAAATCGAGAAATGCTATCGTAAAGAATTATATTTTATAGTTAAATCAGATAATGTAAGAAATACTGAGAATCATGTATGCATATAATACTTCGTTATTACTTTGAAGAATATCTAACCAATTTATGTTAATTTTAATTATATATTTTACTCAGGATCGTAATCGATGATTAACTTATATGATAATTGATAATTCTTTGAAAGATAATAGTGACTAATCGTATAGCGTTAAACTCAATTTACTTCTTATCAATGGTAAAAGAAAAGAATGGTAGAGAAAATAAAAGATAGAAATGGAGCGTGCAAGAAGGTTATTAAAGTAGAAAAAAAATCAGAACACGCGAGTAAACGATTGGTCTAAGAAATCGAATGAATACGTTAATACACCTTCGTGATATTCTTTAGTTCGCATAATCAAGTCGTTATGACAACGCGAAAGGTATTAAAGTGGAACGATCAGAAAAAGAGAGAAATAAAGAAAAGAGAGAGAAAGAGAGAGAGAGAGAGAGAGAGAGAGAGAGAGAGAAAATATAGGGATCATGTTAAGAGGCGATCGTGGCTTTTGCGATTTCGAAGATGGAAGATGCCTCAACCTTGTGAGATTCTATTCTTCTCTTTCTCTAACGATAAAAGGTAAAGACGAAAACTTTTTCAATCTGGTCGGGATCGCGTGAGGAAAGAAATCAGGCTTTGATCTCACGTCCCGATCAATCCTACGGCTTTGTCTGTTCTTACGTTTAAAACTGCCTCTAAGTACTTTTATTCGGCCGAAGTAAATGTTATATGGACCGACGAGATAGATCTCAGGCTTAGCTTTACCTCCAGCTAGAAAATATCTGTAAGAGAGAGGGAGAGAGAGGCAGATAGATAGACATACAGACAAACAGACAGACAAATATACTTCGTAAAGTATTGCAATCTTTCGTAATTTTTATCTTTATCGACGACTTTTCTAGTTTCTTATTTTTCATTCTTTTTATATACGTTCTAAACGTTCTAACTAATAAGATCAGTTATGTATTAGGGAATGAATCGTTGGGAAAAAAAAGATTATATGATTAAAGGGAAAAAGAAAATAGAAAAAAAAGAAAAAGAAAGACTAAAAAAATGAAAGTAATAACAGTGATAATGTAACGACAATGTCTCTTTATAGTGCTGTTGGAGATAATTTCTGAATAAAGGTATGAACGGTCGACCACACGAAAGCACGTGCATTAAAAGGATATGAGAATAAAATGAAGAAAGCAGAGTGTTACGAAATGCACGAGCATACACACCAAAAATAGTGGAATATTACACCGTATGCATGTATTCATGCATTCTTCAATTTGATAAAATCTCTCTCTCTCTCTCCCTACTTGTATATATATATATATATATATATATATATATATATATATGTATGTATGTATGTATGTATGTATGTATGTATATTTCTCTCTTTACCGGAAAGAAAAAATTTGTGAAACCGCATCGCATTTATACGTGCTCTCGCGCGGAAACACGGGCGCATTAGTATGCTCTGAAAGTGTCGCTAGCTCGGAGCTTTTCCGTCAATTTCTTCAAACACGTTTGCACATGAATGCATTTGACACGACAACCGATTCGACATTCGATTCATTCATAACGTATCACAATTGAAACTCTCTTTCTCTCACTTTTTGATTTTATTGTTAGAGCGAGTGAAAATTACATTTTCTTGTGTTAAACAAATTGGAATTAATCCAGAGAATATTGAAACGGACAGATTATTTATAATATCAATGATTTACTCAAACAAATAATGTCAAGATAAAGAAGATTTTGTAAAACAGCAGTGTACGAGTTTGCTATTTTTGTTCATTCAAAATTGAAATTCGATCATTAACTGTTGTAAAGTTATATCATTTATTGCTTCTTTATTTCTTTTTTCTTTTTCTTTTTCTTTTGTTTTCTTTTGTTTTCTTTTTTTCTTTTTAATACGAAAATTTCGATCAATTTTCAGTTCAACTAGAGCCAATAACAATTTCGTTAACATCCACGTATATCATTCTGCATATATTTGCTTCTATTACAATAATCTACCCTTTTGAGGATATCATAAGTAAAGCTTTCAAAGTGTTTGTTCTTCGTCCAACAGGACAAGGAAGTCTTTTATAACTTCCCATAAAGTAAAAAAGAGGATACGTACGCGCGTCGAGTGCTTTTCCCATCGAAGAATCTCGTCTCCCTTTTATCGGAGAATTCTTGGAACAAGAAGACGAAGAGGATCGTACGAAGGATTGATCATTAAGTATCTATGAAGTACTTATATATCTGTCCACTTGAAAACGATTTCGATTTCCAATCCCTTGCTAAGCGTGTTCGCACAAACGAACGGAACGAAAAGATTTGCAGAGCTGCCGGCAGCCATTTGTGAGAGAAGACATTAATCTATTATTTAAGGAGCACAAGAAGAGAAAAAAGAAGAAAGTAAGTAAGATAGAAAGCGAGAGAGAGAGAGAGAGAGAGAGAGAAAGGGAGAGAGAGAGAGAGAGAGAGAGAGAGACAGATAGATTCTTCGGTTTTACAACTCGTAATGTATTTCTCGTTCAGACGAAGAAACGATTAAGGCTGAAAATCCTTTCCACGTTACTGACCAAATGATCCGGTAAAAGTTATGACGCGGAACGGGAAATACGCGAGCTATGAGGAACGATAGAAGGAGGCGAGAAGAGGAACAAATAGAGAAGGAGAGAAAGAGAGAGAGAGAAAGGGAGAGAGAGAGAGAGAAAGAGAGAGAGAGAGAGAGAGAGAGAGAGAGAGAGAGAAAGAGATAGGTAAAATGCAAAGAGTTATGCAGGCTATGCAGGAAGTTCGACGGAAGAGGTATCTTTCTACGTTTGGATGGTCGATAAAAATCGTTTTCAGTGACGGAAAAGAAGAAAAGGGCAAGGGGGAGGGAGAGAGATGGAAGGAGAAAAATGGGAAATTGGATTGTCCCATATCGTACATTTTAGTTCTATTACCGGTACATATAACAAACTTTGCGAATTTGATGCTTTTCGCGATTAAAGAAAAGCACGAAGCGCCAGTACATCGATCCGTCTTTTATTTCTTCAATTCCTTTAGTAAACGCTTTTTATAACGTTGTATATCTGTATATCTTTCATCACCAATTCCGTCGGCAGCCTGCGGCCATTTAAAATGTCATACTCTTATCATTTTATTTATATCGATATCGTTTTGCTGCACGTCGTTTTGCGAATTTATTTCATCGACCTTCCTTTCTTTCTCTTTTCCTTTCTTTCTATCTTCCTTTCTTTCTTTGTCATTTTTCGATTTTGTATGATTATTCTGGGGAAAGAGGAACATCGTAGATATTTGGCTTAATTACGTCAACTTTTTTTCTTTTCAATCAATCTTTCTTATCTTAATCTTTCTATTTATTTATTTTTTTTAATTATATTATTTTTCATTAATAAGAAATAATTAATAATAATCTTTATAAAGAAGAAATTCAAAGTAATTGCGATCAGGTTTTATGGGAACTTTTTTTTCTAGCTCTTCGTAGTTTTCGTCATTAAATTATTGTAGTTTCGTTCCCATAGGCAACCGACGTCTTTGTTCTTCGTACATACTTATTTTTTCTCTCTCGGTTTCTCTCGAGGTGTATTTATCGTTAAGAAAAAGAAACGTCAAGTCCCAACCGATCTTTATCGCGTTTGGTTTAGGTTTTGTTTGGATATGTATTTGCGTCGAAGGAAAAGGTAAGTCTGAAATGGACTTCTACGCGAATTCGAAAAGGTCGGAATCATTACAGCGTAGAAAATGACGAAGAAGTCTAAGGAAAGGCCTCAGGAGATAGTTCACTAACGGGCAAACGAGTTGCATCTGACAAATGATACCTTGCCGGCCGTTCTTCCTTCCATCCACTCGTTACTCCTCGTTGCCCTTCTTCGTTACCCTTTTCTCAGACTCTGTGTCTTTTCTAGGAAGAGTTTCTACGTCAAGAGAAAGAGAGAAACAGATAGTTTGGCCCGAAGCAGACTTCGAGAATGATAAAAAGCACGCTGAACTTTAAGAGCTTGCGAACAATCGTTTTTCTACGTACCTTCTGGCGTTCGGAAAGCGAGGCTAAGATAAAAAGAAAGAGATACGTTGAAAGGGGTTGAAAGAGAGTTGAAAATCCGCTTAGAAAGAAAGAAGTCTCATACGTAGTATGGAACTATGTTCACATAACTAACGATAACGTTAGAACGTTAGTCATAAAGCTACGGTCACGATTAAGGATGATTTCTCGAATCAAGGAGATTCATCAAGGAGTTATGTTAGAAAAAATTTGTGTCGTAAGCGAGCTTTAAGAGCAACGAGATCGTGCTCGATCTTCTTGTAGGATCGAGAGATGGTGTTACGGTAGTTTGGAATTGTTGCTGGTCCATATAGTTTAAGGTTCTATCCTCTTCTCGCCGAACGTTTCTCGTTCTTGCATCATGATCATCCTGTTCAAACTTTGAAGAGGTGTTCTTATTCGAACACCTGCACGTTATTCAGAAATTATTCTATACATACGGAATCAAGGCTAAGTTTTTAATGGTAAAATTATTAAGCTTGAAATGAATGATCAACGGGAAAATATTTTTTTACATACAAAGTTCTCGGATAATATTTGAGATTTAATTATTGAGTATGAAAATCAATTTAAATAAATTTTAAAGTTACGAATGATTTTTCTAACTTTACAAATTTCTCTTTAATTCTCATTTATTTTTCTAAAATAGTAAATATACCTGTTACTCGAACCCGACGATACATATTATATCTGAAGAATAACTTTATATCGAAATAATATTACATCTTTTTTATAACATAGCAAGATTTTCTATACTTTTTTAAGATAATTATAGTTACATTCTTTTCACGTTTTTCTTTCTCTCCTACACACGTTTGAAAAGTTTCCGTCATGGTATTGAAAGCGGTATATATACATACATACCTACTAAGGCATCTTGCAATCAGTGGAAAGCTGTTTTCCAAAATAGTTTTCTTGGCTAGGAGACACTAATTGACCGACGATCAGCTACTTCGCGTTGCAATCACGTTCTTTGTCGATGTTCTTGGCAGAAACGAATGAGAGCACTCACAACCCGGTCTCCTTCAGGCTCGAGCAAATCAGAGTTGAAACGACGTCAGATAATACACTGTCGGGAAGCGTTACGTAACTGTGCACGTTCGTTCCCTTAAATCCGTTGTCCTCGTTATTCATGCTATTAGCAAGCTGGTTGCGTTCTCTCTCTCTCTTTCTTTCTCTTACTCTTTTTTCTACTCTCTGTATTATCTTTTTTCTTAAACATTCAAACAATGCAAACTCGTATGCATCAATATCATTTTCTCTAAAAGGAAGAAAAAAAGAATCTTTACAGAACAAAAGATATTCGGTCTTATTTTATACTCTTGTTCCATTTGTTTGATTCGTTTTTGACCATGCTTACATATGTATGGATGTATGCATATATGTATGTATGTATGTATGTATATATGCATATGCATTTATATGAAATTTCGAATATAATTCATAAAACGAATTTTTGAAATTCATAAAACGATCGATGCTTCATTCAAATTTTATAACCGTTCGAAAGTTTTATTTTTGTTTATGTTAGTCCTTTCATTAGTATAGAATTTATTTTGGAGTTAAAGTAGTAGAAGTTACATTTCCTTTTTTTTAGCTCGATGACATTGAATCGCGATTAAGATAATTTAATAATACCTACTATCAGTAAAGGATTAAGCCTGAAGTAAAAGGTATTCCGTTGAAAGTTTTCCATCTAGAAGAAGAACTTTTGACCTGGTTCTATCCGAAAGATAGAAGAGAGTTCTCTAAAGATATCGTTTGTCTGTGTCTTATTTTCAACACGAAGACTTACATTTTGTATAAAACAAGATTAGAGATCGTGAGTTCGTTTCGTTCTTCTTCTCGTTTTGAAGGTTTTAACTCACGATGCAGTGAATTATAAAGTGCCCTGTCCTTACGATCGATCGGAAGTGTCTTTCTTGTGACATTTAATCATTATAAAGAATGTTAGCAGGTCAATGGAAATTATAAGTATAGATATAAACTAATTATATATATTTTTTTATTAATTATGTTTGAATATAATAATTATAAATAATCATATATAAATACTATTACGAACATTCAGAGTCAATATATAATTATTGTCACATAAAATAATACATTTATTTTTTATGTAACAATAATTATATATTTAATGATACATTTTATTTTGTTTAAAATTTAATGATATATTTTGTTTCTTATAAAATAACTAACATATACCTCATACATGTATCATCATGCAATATATGTATGCACAAGAAAATGTATTTAAATGACTAACTAGTAATTTTTTATAAATAAAACTAAACAAAAAAAGTCAAGTTAGTTTTCATCATATCGCAATTTCTTTTATGCAGGATAAGTATATGAAATCGAGAATTTTTATTTTTTTTCCTTTATCTCTCCTTTTCGAGGTGTTCTTGACGAGGACAAATGAAAGCACTGTATTCTTCATGTACTGAGCGGAACAACCCTCGGAACACGAATGATATCGACCGAACAGCTCGCACAGCGACTCGTGCTGATGATTTCGAGCGGAGTTGCTAATTAATCGTCTCTGTATTCGTTGGCGGAAAAAAGCCGCGATAAATTGAGCGAGAGTCAAGCGTTACTTCTCTCTCTCTTTCTCTCTCTTTCTCTTTATTCTTTTTTCTTTTTCCTTCCCTCTTTCCCTCTTTCTCCTTTTTACGCGCTATACGTCAGCATAAGCACCGCACATATTTTCTGTTTCGTCCGCAACGAAAGCGAGGAAATTCATTTTCCCTTCGTGGCAATGGAGAGTGAACGAGCGTACACGCTATATTATACGTTTCTATATCTATGTAGATATATATATATATATATATCAGAAAAGAGAGAGAGAAAGAGAGAGAGAGAGAGAGAGAGAGAGAGAGGGAGAGGTAAAGTAGATTCTAGAAGTAGACTCTTGTATAAACTCATTATTTGATATCCCTTAATTCTACGGATTTATTAAAATTATTTTTTTTTTCAATCGGAATACTTCGAAAAATGACACTTTTAAATTACAATTATTATATTATACGAATATTACAGATTATACGCGAGAAATACTTTAAAGTTTTACTCTTTATTGTTTCCATTATAGAGTATAAATAAGAAAAAAAAATAAACAGAAATATGAAAAAAGTATTAAAGACAATTAACAATATCGGTATAATTACAATTTTAATTTCGTATCAACCAAAAAACTTTTTTTTTGTTGCCCCTATTTATCCTCTCTCTCTCTCTCTCTCTCTCTCTCTCTCTTTCTCTCTCTCTCTCTCTTTCTTTTTCTTTGCGTGTTTCTCTTTCTCACATTCGTATTGTATCCAATTATCACTTATTTGGATATCGAAAGAGGTCACGAGGTCGAGTATTCAAACGGCATTGTTATAATCTTAAAACAAACAACAACGGCAGAGGAACGTTTCACGAGAGCAAACAATTCGGTGAATTCAAGCGGGAAGGTACTCCCCCTCGACGTATATTCTCGATCAGCAAACATAATTACGACTTTGATTCGCATGAGAATTCGTGGACTTCGCTTCGACCGGCCAGCTAGTTCTTGATAATATATGAGAAACTATTACGAAATTATTCAGACGCGTGTATCAACCGTGATCGGATATTGAAAATTTTGACAATGATGAAATTATGGAAAATCCATTGCATACATTTGATGGATTCGATCATATATAGCTATTTATTAATTTTCGATATTGATGATACTTTACAGATAAGGATAATACATCAATATTAAATCTACATGTGATCTCTCGTATTAATTTCATTTTAAATCTTATTTTTCATATGACGTACACGTTTCATTCGTATTTCAATGTTAATTCAATATTTTCATAGATTTAATTGATAGATATTTATCCGTTTGTTTGTTTTTTTTTCTTTCCTTTTTTTTATTAATATAATTCTCTCCTTTCTTTTTTCCGTTTTTGGTGTTTCTTTTTTTTCGTTTTTTGTTATAATTTTAGCTTATATGTTGTAACAAGTAATCCAGAGACATCTACGAGTCCCGTATGCGAATCTCTCGTGCGTGGTTTATCCGTGTTTCGTAATCTGAACGTGGAGAAGGGTGATTGCCTGCAGGCAACGAAAGTGCGCCGTCGAGAGACCGGGCTGATTATACTACTGTCACTTTTTGTGGTATGCCGCCGGCTTTAACCGACAAAAGAGATGACAATCGGCAAATTGGGGCAACAGTAAAGAGGGTAAGAAGAGAATGTGAGAGAAAAAGAGAGAGAGCTAAAGAGAGAGAGAGGCAGAGAGAAATAAATATAGAAGAAAATTTATTTATTACGAGCGAGTTCAGTCAAAAAGAAACATATCAAGAAAAATGATTTATGTTTATATATATATATATATATATATATATATGTAATGTTATATAATATAAATAATTAACAGAAATACCTTAAGAATATGAGAGAACTAAGGAAGAACAATTAATGTAATTAAAAGCTAGCAAGAATAAATGATGATGTTCCAGGGAAGGGAAATTACATATAAAAATAAATAATTTAATATGATAAGCTTTATTAAATAAGCGAATAATTGTATAAAAAATCGAAATTTATTATAATTGCAATAAAGGAAAATAACGAAAGTAGAGTATGTTGCTGAGGAAAATTAAAAGAAAATAATAAATTCGATTTTGATTTTGGCTTAATGCTGCGATCATAGGAAGAAAGTTTGATATATTTTGCGTGTAATATTTTATAATATAATAATTATTTTTCTAAAAAAATACATTCTTTAGAAAGTTTTCATGTTTTTCTATTGTTTAACTGACGGTTAGTACATAATGATTTATCAAGAAAAAGAAAAAAATAAAGAACGAGAGAGAGAGAGAGAGGTAGAGAGAGAGGGAGAGAGAGAGAGAGAGGGAGAGAGAGAGAGGGAGAGAGAGAGGGAGAGAGAGAGAAAGATATGAAAAGAGTAAGAAACAAGAAAAAAAGAAATCTTTAGAAGTATTATAAAGTTTCGAGTGCATAGTGTCGTAACATATTCGTAGCATGACCTGTGAACTTAGTCATATATTATATAGCTATATACATGCATACATAAATATATGTATATATATATATATATATATATATATATATATGTATGTATGTATGTATGTATGTATATATGTATACTGAAAAGATATCCGGAAGCCTGAACGGAGCGTAACTTCAACTTCGAATCCTGCGTTAAAGGCTCGCCGCTCTAATAAGATAACCAAGTTCCCAAGGGAAAGAGAAAGAAGAGAGAAGAGAGAGAAGAGAGAGAGAAGTTAGGTAGACGGGCCAGAAGATACGCACTGAGCGTGTGTCTCGGAAACTCAACGAAGTTTCCGCATCGAAATTGCGTCCATAGACGTTCTTCGACGACGATGTTCTCGTTGCATCGAACACTTTTCTTTTTTATTTCCTCTTTTTTTATCTTTTTCTTCTTTTCCTTTTTCTTGTTTTTTTTCTTTTTCTTCTTCTTCTCATTCTTTTCCTTTTTTTTCTCTTCATCGTATTTTATCAGTTGGCCATATAAAATGGAATTACAATAAAGAAGCAAAAAGGAAAGAGAATAGTTTGGACAATTTTAAACACTTACGTACATGAAAGCCTCGGAACTTCAGAGTTATGATTTTAACGTGACCTTTTAATAATATTATTAAAATTACCGAAGATCATATGATGAGATTTTTTTCTATTTCTTTTTCCTTCTTCTTTATTTTCTTTCTTTAGAAAGCAAGTTATGAACGAGCGTATCTAAACGTACGTATAGATACGTAATAATGTACACGTAGGATTTTAATATAATTTTCGAGGAAGGAAAAAGAGTGAAGGAAAGAAAGAAAGGAAGAAAGAAAGTTGGCCTAATGGCGTCATTGTCGAAGCAACATTTAGCAAAATCCATTTTAGCCGAAACAGGTCAGGAAGTTCGTCGTTGTTTCGGTGCTGCCATTTTCAGAATCGCGATATAACGTGACCGCCATAATCATGAATGTATTCCATCCGCGAGGCAGATAGTTGGTTGACCTAATCCCGGCGTATATAGTAATAACCGTTAAACTTACTCGTAATCTTTTTTTGTCCCTCCTACGATTCTGATTTTGGTCGAACGTTTCAACACAAACTCCCCTTCAAAGAATGCCACTCACTCCCTTCTCCTTCCTACGGACACGTACCATCTTCCTTGTTTTACGACGAGCGTCATAGCTACTAAAAAATTGATCGAAAAGTGGGCAAAAAAAACAAAAAAGAAAAGAAAAGAAAAGAAAAGAAAAGAAAGAAAGAAATATTAAGAAATCGGTTTTTTAAAATCGTCTTTACGATAAACAATACATTACATCATGATTAATGTCTCCGTTATTAATCTCAAAAAGCTTTCTCTTTTGCGATATCATAAATGTCTAATCCAAAAACGTATTTTGTGTGACCGATTTCATATTTAACATGAAAAAAAGGGAAGGGATAGCGAAGGGATGGAGAGAGAAAAAAAAAGAAGGAAAAAATAACTTCACCGCTCTTAAATCATTTACATACATTAAAATATAGAAGTGCATTGTGTATCAAATTACTCACATTTCACTTTTATTCCCGACGTGGAGCGGTATTATTAATTTTATATTTAATTAATCGCTCATTAGAGAACGCGTTATTTTGTATTAAAATTATGTCGGTGTCAGGTAACAATTTTTTGTTTGTTCTTTCTTTTTTTCTTTTCCTCCTTTTTGTTTTTAAACCCAAAAGCGTTTAGAAACACGTTGCTTCGCTTCTTTACTTTTCCTTTTCTATTTTTTCTTTTTCTTTTTTTAATTCCATGTTTTCTTTGATTTAGTTTTAATTCATACGAATTTATGGAGAAACTATTAATCTTAACTATAATTCATTAACACGTTAAATGCCGCATGCGCTACCGATTGCCCGTGTTAGACTTTCCATTTGGATCGTTGTGTTTATTTTATGTAAAATGAAATATGATGATGAAATATCTTACAATATATTATCAACTGACGTATGATTGCCATGTATAATGCATTTTCATACGGTGAATCATCAATGTATCACGCGGCGTGATGGAAATATACTCTCCTGTTATTCTCAAGTTATCAATTTTGTCTTTTCAATTCTATTTGTTGTTTCTTATTGCTATGTTACAAGAATCGCATAATCTTCTCATATTCAAGATATAAATAACAACTAAATCTATATTATATCAATCAGTCAATTGGTATAGTATAAAAATATATTATATCAATGGGTCATTTGATTCCAAAATATAGAATAGAAGTTCATATTGTTTTGTATTGGAACAACTTTTTTCGTTTGATTCGATTTTCTCTCAATGATCATTTATTATTAATATTATCACTAATATTTAACATTGATAAATGCATTGGATAATTGCTAAAGTATAAATATCTTTTAATTAATAATAATAATTACATGTTTTGTATATTATATATCATCATATTTTTCTTCGTATACTAATTTTATTTTTTTTGACTTTATAAAAAAATAAATAATTTTTTATAAATATTTGCAATGAATGCGATAATATGGCCCACATGACCTGAACGAAAAAGTCATGTGGAAATAGTTCAGCAACTAACATGTTAAGGAAAAAGACGAACGTTTCGTGTGTTAATTGCCGAGTCACGATAATACGTTTTCTCTGATTGCGAATGAATAGCCACTAGATAAGAATTCATGCGTTTCACGAATTTCTCTATTTCTTTCTCGTGAACATCACTACCCAGACTCTTCCAAGAAAATAATTTAATTATACGCTTTAGGTGTACCATTTTAAGACGAAGCTCTTTCGCGTCTTTGGCTTAGATTTAAAGCTTTATTCGCTAAAGAGAGAGAGAGTGAGAAAGAGAGAAAGAGAGAGAGAGAGAACGATAATAGAAAGAGTAAGACTAAAAGAAAGAGGAAATAGAGCAGGGTCGAATAATAATTTATTTTCTTAAGTAACTTTTCTCATAAATTATACTCCACTAATTCTGTCTCTTTTTTTTTCTTTCTTCCATCGTTTAACGAATTTAGAATTTATCTTCAATTTTGTCCATGAGACCTCTTTTAACGTCTGAAAAACAGTTCATACTTAAACCGGAAAAAAAGAGAAAGAAAATGAGAGAGAAAAAGAGATAACTGTAATAGCGAACTTACTATTTCATTATTCTATAAATAATTCGATTTTTCGATTTTCAGAAAGTATCATAAAGTCGAAGGGATTAACCTCGATTCTTTTACATGGGAATCTACGAGTCTCTATTTCGAGATTCGATTACGAGTTTTACGTTTACAATGTTGTGGTACGAATGAAAGACTGAATCGTAAGAAAATTGAGAATCGTTCGAGTGAATTTTAAAACAGATCGCTGCTTTTATCGGACGAACGAATGCTCGAATTTTGAGAGAGTTTACTTGTGAAAATTTTCGATTGATTATCTCTCTTCTTCACGAAAAAAAAGAAAAAAGAAAAGATTTCTTTTCATACCTAAGGCGTTCTTCATCATTTCATTCCTAGCAATTATAGTACGAATAACTGATTTTTATTCGGATTTTTCAAATTTCTTCCTTTGCCTCTAATTTTCTGTCGTCTCTCTCTCTCTCTCTCTCTCTTTCTCTCGCTCTCTCTCTCTCTTTCTCTCGCTTTCTCTCTCGCTCTCTCTCTTTCTTTCGATCAATTCTATCTGTGACTATGGCCCACGATGCTTCCTTCTCCGATTCGTCGTAAAAATTTATGGTGCGAGACGACGACGAGTCCCCGATACCGAAGGTCGACGGAAAAATTCTTTTTCCTGAATTTACGCGTCCATCGAGACGCATTTTTTCTCCTATATCGATCGATGTTTGCTTTTCCCTTCGGATTTCGTTACCAGTTCAATTTCTGCATAGTCCGTCTTTTCTTCTTTTATCTTCACGTTTCCTTCGCGTATTATCTTTAGATATAAATATTTATTATCGAGTTCGTTATTTTCCAGGGTGGGTATATATTTTTTTAATTTTTTTATTAACGAACCGAAGGAATATTTTAATTGCGATTTTAATGAATCGATGATGTAAATCAGATGATTAAATTATATTTTACACAGGTCGTCGAATAACGATCGTCCCTTTTTCTCCAAATTAAATTAACGAATGTGTCTGCCATATGGAAAGGTGTTCGTAATTTTAAAATACCTTTTACATAAATATACTAATTTATGCGAAATGATGAATTGCGAGGAAATCTTCTTCATTTCCATAAAGTATTCCGTAGGAGTCGTTAAGCATACTGCTTTTATATTTGTCAGAACTTAAAACATGTCTTAGAAATATTAAGAAGCTAGTGTAATGCCGTAAAAACGTAGCAGAGAGACGATATGAACGTTGAAACTTTTATCGTTTCGTCTGCTCTCGTAGGAAATAAAAAGAGAAAGCGAGAGAGAAAGAGGGTGAAAGAGTAAGTGATTGAGTGAGTGAAAGAGAGAAAGAGAAAGAGAGAGAGAGAGAGAGAGAGAGAGAGAGAGAGAGAAGTAAAGATAAAATTGAGATAGAGATTTGTATGTCAGTGCGAATAAGTTAAATTTTTCAAACTGGCTATTTTCTTTATGTATATATTTTATCATTAAATATTCATCGTGCTCGTCCATCATCATGCTTAATTGCGGATTTGGTTTTCCATTTGATTAAACAAGATAAAGGCATGTTATAACGAACGAAATTCGATGTAATAACGATGGAGACATCATTTCCTTTCATGGGCAATAAAATAAATTAATTGTGTTACTAAAATATAGATGCTAATCGTATGTAGAATGAATTATCTTTGTTGTTTCATCAATTTTATCGTTATTGCCTGATAAGTATAATGTGGATAATTATTATAATGTACTAATCGACGGTAAATAATTACAGTAGAAACTAAATTTTTTTCTCTCAAATATTTTTTCGTAACTTCAAATGATTGCCGTAATACATAATAAAATTTAAGTAATTCGTCTTCGTTGTTACTATTTTCAGTGAGAATTGTAAATGGACGAGGGAAAAAATTTTGATTAAGATCCAAGATCAATGTGAGAGTGTGCAAGCTGTTAAATACGAGAAAATGGAAAACGGCACGCGATGGACATAGATACCTCGCTTCGTGATTGAACAAACGATTCTTGCACAATTCCGATTTTTAAACAAACGTGTTTTCTTTCTCTTTTCGTTTATATAAAATTGTTAATTAAATTTTGAGATATATTGGAGACCGATATTTTATAGAGAAATATTCCGGTGTAATCCATACAATATTTAAGAATTGTATAGATCATATTTTCTCATTAACGGGTATTCATTAATATATTTGTATATAATTGGACAAATCTTATCATTAAATCAATTTTAATATTAAATCGTTACGAAAAATTCAACTAGTGTGTTTGATTATTCATTTCATTAGATATTAATTAGTAGAGCCGAAATGTTGTAATTAATTGCCTATAAAGGGTAATAGAAGGATCGTTCGTTCATACTAGTGGAATGGGTTTAATATCAAAACGATATAATGATAATTTAAGAGTATAATATTAGTTTGCGTGCGTCAAAACCAAAATAAACCGATTAATTTTTGGACGCGCTTAATTCGCGTGAAGGAACTAATCATTCTATGATAATAATTATTAACTATAATTAAATCTTTATATATTATTGATACTGTAAATAAAATCTATTATGGTTTATGATCGACTTAGCAATAATAAGAAAGAGATATATTTTCATAAGCAATAGAAATGTCTATCTATATATTCATAACGAATATTTTAATTTGCAAATTGATTTCTAAAGCGGTAAAAATGTTTATCAAATTTTCTTTGCATTTGAGAGCTATTATCAAAAACAAACGTGAAACTTTGACTTTATTAGTCCAACGAAAATTTAAATAAAATAGAAAAGATATTTTGAAACGATAATATCTTTCAAGTAAATATATACATACTCAGTACGATTATTTTATGTACGAATATATTATATTTCGTAAATTTTTAATAAGATTTTCTTATGCATATTTGTATCGGTAAGAGACACATTTATGCGTCGATACAAATGATACATAGAAACACAAAGAAATCGAATATATAGTTCCGAAAAGTACGTCAGAATAAACGTATTGTAGAAATAGGGAAAGTATCGGCTGGCGCTATTTATCTTTCGATAGAATGTACTTTGACGAAGGTTCGTATGATATTGGATAGGAGGTTTGTACATAGATGGATATATACATATATGGACGTATTCGATGTTCTTCGATAAGGACGCTTTCAATCTGCCTCGTCCTCGGCCTTTCTCACCCTCTTCACTTTTTCTCTTCTTTTATCTCGATGCGTTAGAAAGCAAAAATATGTCAACGTACTAGCTTCTTCTGTCGGTTATTTCCTTCCTTTTTATATTTCCTGCCCTTTCGTTCAACCTTTCGCTTTCAATGAGTGAATATCGCAATTCAAATATCAAAGGTTCTTCTATGTCATAAACCTAAAGTTTTTCACATAATTATTATCTGAGAAATCAGGATTGAAGGAACTGAAGAAACTCGAGAGTTAAAAATATAAAGTTATATCCTTTTCTATTTCTTTTCCTGTCTTTTCTCTCTCTCTCTCTCTCTCTCTCTCTCTCTCTCTCTCTTTCTCTTTCTCTTTCTCTTTCTTCATTTGACGGTTTTACGATAGTAGGAGAATCGTTGTCACGACGACTATAATAAATTCCCGTAACGAGGTTCAACGTCACGTTTTACGAGATGCAATGCTTTGCCAGCGAATCCGATCACGCTTGCTCCAATTGCTTTTCAAAGTGTTATCTCGCGAGGTTGCAATAATTAATTATCTTCTCGTTATACGATTATTCGATATGTCCCGACTGATTTCTCTTTGTTGATACGTGCGTTTCATTAAAATCGAGTAGATGCAAACTCGTCCTCATTTCTCGAACCATTTTATTCACGATAAAGAAAGACCGTTGAAGTTAATGAACGTTGTTATAAAGATGTGAACACATTTATCGTCGTTATTTTCAAGAAAGTATGCATTTAGATATCTTCTATGAGAAATTTTAGTCTTAACTATCCATGGAATGCTCTTAAGGACACCCGGTAAACGCGGCACAGTTAAAGACTGACACTAATGACACTTTAAGTCACCTATCGCGTTACGATAGCATTACAACAAGCTCCATTACTAGTATCACAACCAGTAGCATCAGCCAACGGCAAACACAAATATCAAAGTTGGAAGCTTGACAAAAAGCTTATCCTGTGCACCTTTTCGCGGGTAAAGATTCGAGAGGAGAGCATTCGAGTAGTGCCATCGGTTGGTTGGTTGGTTGTTGGGAGGAGGAAGTAGAAGGAGGAAGGGAGGTCGAACGGTTTATTACCTCATAAAAACACAGGAAGTTACTACGTCTAGGTCCTGTGAGGCCGCGAACCGACTAAAAATTTATTTATCGCTCGTCTTCATCGATCGATTACGTTTACGATCATAAGCTATCCATGGATTTACGTTCGCATAATTTTCAGCTTTCGATTTTCCTTTTTCACGTTTTATTTCTGACTCTTCTCTCCTCCTTACCTTTTTCTCGAAAACCGCTTTACATCCTTCCAGAACGTACAATATTTTCGTGTAACTACCTCTCGTAAAGATACGCCCTCGGAATATCTTAGAAAGCCAGTATAGGTGATAAAGTTAGTGAAATACAGAAGAAGAGAGAGAGAGAGAGAGAGAGAGAGAAGGAGGGAGTGAAAGAGAAGGAATAGCGTGTGAAATGTACATATTACATGTATCTATGTATGTCCGACCTTTATATCCACGAATAAGAAACGAATCGTCTTGAATCAACCCGGTTTTCTTCCTTTTTCCTTTCTCTTTTCTTTTTTTCCTTATACCCTTAACACACGTTATCTTTTCTGATTTTTCGTTATTCTCTCATTCTTTCGACCCATTTACTATTTTATTGTCTTAAAAATACATACTTTCTCTCTCTTTTTTCTCATTATTTTATGGCGTAGAAACGAAGTCCATAGATTTCTTATCTTCATTTTTGTTTAACGAAAACATTTTCTCTCATGATTTATTTCTTGCAATTAACTTTATTTTTTTACATTCACCGATATATACATACATACATACATACATACATACATACATACATACATACATACATACATACATACATACATACATATATATATATATATATATATATATATATATATATATATATATATATATAATAACTGATCCTTAAATGTACACACACACATACATTACACTACAACATTAGTTGTAGTATGTATGTGTTTAGTTCGATGAAATTGTCAAATAAAAAAGACGAAGTCTTTAAGTGATTATAAACATGAAAATAAAGTGTCCATCGTAAGATTGATCGAGAAAAGATATTTGAAGAGCAGTGAATGGTTTGACGATGTTTAATGAACGTTATCGTTACTATTTATATTTTATTTGAGAGAGCATGTAGAGAGGGAAAAGGGTGGGAGACAACGAGTGGCGGTTATTACGCATTATATAGATGGGCCTCCATCGATCCAACCATTAATTGCATCGGCTAATTCCGCGAATGGGTCGTTAAGGATCAGCTGTTTCGCGTTTAACGCGAAGTTAACCGCATACAGCCTACTTCATCTCCGATCGAATAGTAATCGATGTCTCTTTATAGAATGCACAACACTGTAATTGGTTTGTTTCTCAGGAAAGAAAGAGAGAGAGAGAGAGAGAGAGAGAGAGAGAGAGAGAGAGAGAAAGCGAGAAGCTTAACTACTGGATAAAGTTGTTCGAAGCTGGCGTTTAACCGAGGCTTAACTTGAACGAGGCGAGCAATATTTACTGCTAATTGACTCATACTATTTGGGATTTAGCCGATTTTATTTAAGGAAAATACGAAGGAAAAAAGTGAAGTTTTGTGTTTTCAACTGTTGTCCTCATTAAGGAACCGATTATTCTCTCTCTCTCTCTCTCTCTCTCTCTCTCTCTCTCTCTCTCACTCTCCCCCCCCCTCTCTCTCTCTCTCTCCCTCTCTCTCTCTCTCTCCCGAGAAAATATGGGTCGACTGGATTATAGATAGATAGATATATAGATGATAGGAGAAAATCTTAACTCTTTTTTCTTTTAATAAAGCTAAGGTTTCTAAGCTATCGTTCGTTTCTCGAATAAAATGGATTTTGGCTTATCTTCGATTTTTATTTCTTTATCTTTCTTAAATATTTTTCAGTAAAATAATAGAAGTGATCTCTCTCACCCTCTCTTTCTCTCTTTCCTTCCATATTCATTTATCTTTTCTCGAAGATTCACTACCGTAGCGACTTGAATATCTTATAGAAATAAGATATCTCGAGAAGCGATATTTTATTCGTCTGTCGGTTTCATACCCTCTTATTTTTTTTTTTTTTTTTATAATACTTTTATCATCGCGTCGAGCAAAGCGATGAAAGAAAGAATATAGATGGAGGGGTCGCAAAAATGAATTGTATTTCTTTAATGTCGAATCATCTGATTTTATAGAAATAATTTATTATTCATTCAAGCAAAAGAAAGCAATAGGATCGATTAAATCAGGTATATCTTGTTCGCTTATTTGTGGTCTCTTCTCTTTCGAATAAAAACAAAAAAAAAACGAAAGGAAAGAGAGAGATAGAGAGATAGAAGCAAACTTCGCATATATTCCTGAACATTAAGCAGGTAGGAAAGATTTAATCTCAAATGAGATCTAAATGCGTGACTCATTTAACGACGGCACATCAAGTGGGAATATCTTGCGAGCTTAAGCATAGCTTTTGCCAAGAAAAAACTTATCCGAGTCGACGACCATGCTGGGAAAACGAAGCAGCCGCTGATCTAGCAATTAACTCAGTTGGATTCGAGCCAACTATTTATGTTGCACTATTATCGCGGCACTTGCCTTCTCTTCTACGTTCCACCCTCTCTTTTGGAACTTGCAAGCAACTATTTCATTTTAGTTTCTTCCTTCTTCCTCTATTTCGTTGATTTTAACTCGGCACGGAAATAAAGTAGCCCTTCCGTAAGAATTTTTTCTCTATCTGTCTGTTTGTCTGTCTGTCTGTCTCTCTCTCTCTCTCTCTTTTTCTTTTATTTCTTTTTAATCTTTTTTCTTCTTTTCTTTTTTCGAAAAATAATACAAACTTATTGTTAAATCAAGGTTGAAAATTTATTCCCATTTATTTCGATTTTATAATAAAAGAAATTACATATTTATGTATGTATGCGTTTTCAAAATTATCAATTCTTTCGTTGATACGTTGGGAAAACGAACAAATAAAAAAGAATTATTGTTTGCTATTAATTTGATCCAAATTTACGGTTAACGGGCGATTGCAAATATTTTATTCGTTTCTGTAATGATTTTTTCGATGAAAAAGTCGTTCGATAATAACAGCTTGCAAATTTCCTCTCTATGAACGCCAATTTTCCTCCTATGATTGATCTCGATGATAAAAATGTTATTGTATTTCGCATAATAAAAAATATCGTGTTGATCTATGAAAAAGGGCATATAATCGTTCGAATATCAATCTCTATCGTTTATTGATTTCTCTAGGAAGAAACGAGGTTGGTGGACCTGCCGATAAAAGATCAAAACGGATCAACGTAAGAAAAGTTCGATTAACGACTATATAGACTTCTTAATAGACGATAGAAGTGTCTAAGATAGTGCAAAAGAAAAAAAATCTTTTTCATCTTTCCAGCCTTTCTGACAAAGGATCTTTTTCTTACTACCTGTCTTTCTCTTTCTCTTTCTCTCTTTCTTTCTTATTGTCATCGTCCTTCAAAATCTTCCCGCGAACTAGAATTTTTTATTCTCTCCTTTACTAGAAAAAGAAAAAAAAAGAAAAAGAGAAAGAAAAAGAGAAAGAGAATGAGAGAGAGGGAAAGAGAGAAAGAAAAGAGAGAAAGAGAGAGAGAAAGAGAGAGAAGAGAGAAAAGAGAGAGAGAGAGAGAGAGAGAGAGAGAGAGAGAGAAGTAGAACTATCTCGACGGATAAAGATAAGTTTCAATTTCTTGGTAGATTAATAACCTCGATTCGCCTGGCGTTTTCATGTTGCTCGCCGAGATGCTCATAATTTGGTTCTCGTACTCTTGAAAGGATTCTGTGGTAGGTCGAAAGAGTTGTGGATCTACGATAAGTTGAACGTTCACCGTATTCTTCCACCATCTGTACCACGGTGATAACTGATCCTGAAATAGACAAATTGATGGTTGAAAATTGTAAACGAATTTTAGAATTTTATCTCTTCATCTTTATACCTGATGTATCTTTATCTACGATTTATTCTTTTCATATATATATATGTATATATAAATCTTTATTATTTTTATATCTAATTTTTATATCCGATATTATTAATCAAAATGGATGGCATCTTATATTTTTTTTTCTTAGTCATTTTTAATTTTATTCTTAAAGTTTGTAATTGATATTATTAATAAGAATGGATGAATATTTTATTTTATTTTTTGAATAATATTTTTAAATATTACAATTTTATTCTTAAAGTTTATATTATATTCCACATTGGGAATAGACATCAATAAAATACCATCTAGCCATTTCTCTCTCTATCTATCTTAGGAGAAAGTCGGAGTAGCAATATTTTGTCGAAACAATCACAGATCGATTTTGAAAGAGTTTCTGGTGCGTATAGAGAAAAGAAATTTGATTCAAATCGAAAACAATAAAGGCTTTACTCTGGGAATCTTATTGACAAGTTACGTGACATACGCTTTCAAATTGACGTATTTTCTTTTTATACTTCTTTCGTCTTATTATATCTTTTTCAAAGTGGTTGTTAGGACGTTTTATTCGGACGAATCTGCAATATGCAAGCTATTCCAAACGTTTCATTCGTATAGATATATATTTATCATTTACCAGTTATCTTTATGATTAATATAAATGATAATTAATCTTTTCAAATCCTATATCCTTTCTATACGAATAATATTCAATTCGAATCGTTTAAAATCTGATTAGAATAAATTATATGATCTATTAAATTGATATCTAATTAATAGACAATTAATTAACATTAACTTTGGCTTTGACCAGACCACATTTTCTATGTAATTTAATAATGCACATATTATTAAGCTGGACGTATAAGAAATGAAAATTAAATGTGAGAGTTAAAGTGTCTAGAATTATTTGATTGGAAAGAATACAGAAAGAAAACTTTTATTCACATTTAACGGATAAGATACCAAATGGACTTGTTTGTAGACTGAGATCATATAAGTAGTCAATAAAAACGAGAGAGAGAAGATATTTCTATCTTTCAAGTCTCAGCAATTCAATCTGGTTTGCTTTTTCGTGAGTGTTACAGAGTTTTAGTCTTCATAGAGCTTCCATTCCACACTACTTCTTCACGATAGACATCTGGCACGGATGTCTCTTCTGTTTCTTTTCGACCTACGGAAAGTACGTGTCGTAATGCGTTTCTTCCGGTTCGTTCGGTCGATGCTGACTCGTTGCATTTCAGCATTTTACTCACCTGTTTCATCTTTACATTGCACTCGGTTGCACTCTGTTAGTAGAAGTGATAGAGAGAAACAGATTGAGATAACGAAGTTTATTATTTTTGGATAGATCTTTTAAAAACAAAAAGAAATATTCTACATAAATATTATAATAAATATATAAATAAATGATTATTTGTGTCTGCGTGAATATATGTATGTGTGTGTGTGTGTACAATATCCGAACAAAAAGTGTCCAGAATTAAATTCAGGAATATAATGATTTTTTCAAAAAACGCCGTGACAGATCAATTTTGTTTTCGAACGAAGCAGACCTTTACCATAAATTGACAACCCCTTCAAAAATGTTAAATGGTAGCAGAGATCAAGTGATATATCGTATGAAAGGATTTTTAATTGTTTTTCAACAATGCTTTTTTTTAATTATGAATCAACAATTTTTGGAGAAAATACGTTTCGAAGTTTTTGGTGGAAACCAATTTTTATTTTATTAAATATTCCATATGTATATCGCCGATCTTTATGCAGTAATAAAATATTTGTTCAATGTTACATCGAACATTACAAAAAGAGAGAGAAAGAGACAAATAGACAAACAGACAGAGAGAAAGAAAAAGAATGACATAGAGAGAGAGAGAGAGAGAGAGAGAGAGAGAGAGAGAGAGAGAGAGAGAGAGAGAGAGAGAAATCTTACTATCTAAAAGAGGAAAACCACATAAACATCATAAACGGAAACCACATAAGGGATTAAGCAAACTGTATAAGAAAGGATAGATAGGGATAGGACAGAGAGATAGAAAACATAAAACTGGCCGACATATAGCCTGTGTCCTAAGAAAGTCGAGCTATTCCTTGATTCAGACATAAAACTTCTTAGGGGATTATTCTACGTGAATAAAGGTGTATTTTCCCGTTCAATACAAAGGATATCGTATGTTCGATCATTCGATTAAAAAAAATTATTTCTAATTGTGATCACACACACCACACACACACACACACACACATATATATATATATATATATATATATATATATATATCAGATCAATTTCTCGATCATTATATTTTATCTACATTAGAATGAAAGTCGATACCTTAATGCTGGGATCGTTTAATAATTATTATTGTTATTAATTATTTTATACCTTATTATATTTATTATATTATTCATTATTATTATGTTATAAATATATATTACTTATATTTATTATATTTATTATTTTATATATTTATTATATTCATATATTTCATATGTTCTATTATATTTATACGTTTTCTTATTAATATATCTTTTTATTAACACGCACTAGGATTTAGACTTACAATTATTATTTTATCTCCGTATTAAAAGTAAATGTTAAATAATGTGAATTTTATTCTAAGTGGAGGATCATTGATCGAACGTTAATCCAAATGATTGATCCAACTTTTGTCTCTGTATGAACGTCACTTTTTTAAAGTGAATATATAGTTGAATGGAATAGAGAAGGAATAGAGATAAATTAAGATGGTAGATAGAATATACGATACCATTAAACGTATTGCCGACTGCAGACTGTGGATATAAGTTCTGAATGAATTTTCTTTAAAAATGCAATCTCATGAGAGGTATAACGAAGTAGAAAAGAGAGGGAAGTATGCGACAGAAAAGGAGAAATTAGAAGTTCGCGAATTGCCATTTAGAAATGGTTATTTAGAAAAGCTTACGAAAAATATTGCGTATTCTAGTATGCCTGTCGAGATGAAATACAACATGAATAAACAAGAAGAAGAAGAAGAAGAAAAAGAGGAAGAAGATGGAGAAAGAGAAGAAGAAGAAGAAGTAGAGAAATCGTAGGCAGAAAATTTGTTCGATCGATTTTAGACTTAGACTTAATGACTTCTCGGAAGGGTTTGATGATTAGGAAAAGAGAAGAGAAAACTTTTACAATTTCGAAAGTATTCTAATCAAAGGACTAACATTTTCAAAGAATTGACTATCATTAAGGTATTCGACTTTATTGCGATTTTATTTTGAACGTTCGTATAATTGTCGATCACGAATTATAAGAGAGCGTTAATACATTATAAAAAGTATAATAAATAATTTTGTTTTTATCCTTCTTTAAACAGAAAAAATTATGAAAGTATTAGATAATTTGTATCAAATTTATTCGACATTCAATATCATTATTATCATTATTATCATTATTATCATTATCATCAATATTATTATTCTCACCGATATAAATTTGCGATATTGCGATCGAAATTATTATCTTCATCATTATTATTATTATCATTGTAAACATTATCAAAGATCTGTCCAATATAAAGCGTACAAAGGCTTTGTCAGCTACGGCATGTTAAGACAACGTTCTCCTACTTCTGACAGGTACCTCTCGAGCATATTTATACGACAAGGCCATAGCATCGACGATCCTTTACTGTGGCCTGATCTTCGCCTTTTCCTTTTATATATTATCCTCGAAATAAGCTCTTAAGAAAAAGTGTAGAGGACTTGTGTCAAAAGAATAAAGTAAAAGAGGCTCATTCACTAAGGATTTTTTTTTAGGATCTTGATAAATTGCCGGTATAAAGTTATTACGATGTAAAGAACTTTCAATGGCTGTTAATTACATTTGTTGATTTGTTTATTAACTTGTTGATTTTGTTGATGACATCGTTGTGAGTTTACATATATTGAGTTGTTCGGTAATCACGGTACAAAGAGCTGAATTAAAAAAAAAAAAGAAAAAATATATATATATCGAAACTGTCGAATATAAATTTTTTGATAATATCTATTTCGTGTTCTTTTGATATGAGATTATTGAAATTATATTATTCATAAATGGAAGCAACATATAAATATTAATTTTTTCTTTTGTGAAGTTATTATAAATTTTCATTGTGTGTATTTTTTCACCTCTTTTCTCTTTTTCTCATTAGTTTTAATATTTAATAAAAACTAACTAAGAGTGTGGTTTACTAACTATAATACATATAAAAGTAATATGACAAAGACTTCGTATAGAGTTTCGTAATCTTTTAAGTTGGCCAAGAGATAGGAAAAGAGTGTCGGTCTCTCAACGTGGCAAAATTTAAAGGTAGACCTTCCGTCAAAGTTAAAAAGAAAATGAGTAAAGAGCTTACCTTTCCGAGAAGATAAACCGTCGTGATGTAACCAAATATCACGATGGTGAGGAAGAACCATATGATTCCTTTCGTCCATGACTTGGAAATACCAATTTTCTTACCCTCGATAATGAAGTAACGCATACCTACAACATAGATATAAGAGGAACACATATATAATTAAATTATAATCTCAAAGAAAATTATGAATTATTCGTCTCATATGAATACGTATTGATCATGTTATTTCATACGATAACTCACCCCAAAGACATACGATTATTAAACCAATCGTGACGACGGTGAGTAACGTAAAGATTAGAAGATCGGATTGGATGTTTCGTCGATTATGCGGATGAGTAATCCATATCCTCAATGACTCGGGCCTGAAGGTTCCCATAAAAGTGATAACTATGCAGGTGAAAAAGCAGATTGGGTTCTGACCAGTTAAGCGAATCAATATTATCCTTAACGATCGGAACGAGAAATCGTTTCAAATTACAATGTATAATTCTTACCAGGTGTAACGAAGCGTTTCTACTGCGTTAAACTGATAATGACACAATTCGCAATAACTTCGACAGGACTGATTCAACCATCTTTCCAAGCACGATAAGTGGACATAAGCTAAAGTTCCTTTACACCTAAATTACATTAATTGAAGAGCTTGTAAGTAAATTTGCAGCAATTATTGATTTCTTAATTATCCTTTAAACTGTGAATTCACGTTTGCCTGGAGTGTTTTAGAAATGTTAATTATTCATTAATTAATTAAGTATTGTATTTACCAGAAAATGAGTAGAATAGTAATTAGTATTAAAATATCAAGTAAATTATCGATGATATTGATTTGACATAAAATTCAAAACGCGCATATAAGTACTTTCGTATAGCTCAAAGGATTCATTTCTGGTACTTAAGCGGTTCAATATAATATATATATATATATATATATATATATATGGAACACATCGAATATATATACCTATATATGTATATATATTCTATATATACTTTAGCTCGTAAAGGACGGTAAAAGTGAGATTCGACTCTATACGAGGTCACTCAACGAATTTCCTCTCGGAAGAATCTTTACAATTCTGAGCTGAGTGTTTTATTGTCCTCGAAAGTCTCTTCGCGTTACAGTTCGGGTCGAGTACGTCTTCGAAATGTACGTAATTTTTCGAGACTTTCCAAAAATGCTTAAAACACTGTTAGGTCCATAGAAATTCTCTGTCAAACTCTTCGTGAATAGTGAACCCTCTTCATAAATTCTACAGTCTTTAGAATTTTTCAAGGGTCACCATCTCTGCTCATATTTAAAGATACTATTACGATATGTATGATTAATAATAATATATATGATTAATAACTACGATCACCATCACCACAACAACAACAATAACAACAATAACAATAACAACAGCAATAACAATAACAACAACAACAACAATAATAATAATAATAATAATAATGATGATGACGATGATGATGATGATGATGAAGATGATGATGATGATGATAATGTTGATGAAGATAAAGATGATGATAATAAAAATTGAGAACATTAATGAATATGTATTTCAATTTGATAGTTACTCTCTTCTTCATCTCTTTTTTTTTAGGATACTATTGGAAGAGATCGAAAATATTGCAAAGATGAAAAGATTGAAATTCCCGAACCATGTCGAAATATCGTAGTGCTTTAGTTCGTTCTCGCATTTCTCTCTACGGCTCACCTCGTAATTTCTCACGGCTTACCGTGATACCGTTCGCGACAGGTTTTACAAATCATTCGACTGTTTACGTCTTTGCACAGTTCTCGACTCCTTTCGCTATGTTGCAACCCCTTTTCTCTGTCTCTTTTCTTTCTCTTTCTCTTCCCTTTCTCCTTCGTACATACGTGAAAAAGAAAGAAATCGGAGTAAAAGGTAACATTTGCACCCTTTTCACTTCACACCCCCTCGACTTACGTTCTGATTTTCCTTCCTACGAATTTGCAAAAGACGTTCACTCGACTCGTTTGCACGCATACGAACATTTCATTTTCGAGAAAGGTCGTGCAAGCCGACGACGTTTCATTTTCAGGAAAAGGTCAGACGAATTCACGATGCGATACAATTTTCCTTCTTGCGACTTTTCTCTCTCTCTCTCTCTCTCTCTCTCTCTTTCTTTCTTTCTTTCTTTTTCTCTTTCCTTTTACTCCTGTCCTCATCGTAGCGTTCTCGATAAATGAATTTTATCGTCTCTAATGACATATATTGTGAGCTTATATATATACTTACACATACATACAAAAATATATGTAATTATACATATATATTATATTAAAAATAAAAATTTTTATTGTTTGTATAATAAGCAGATAATTTTAGATCTTTACAGCAATAATTGAATTATTAATCAATAATTAAGTTAATGTTTTCATTTTTTTCGATTAATTTCTTTTAATTTTTTAGCTTTCCATTTTAATGAATCTTTCTTTCTTGCGGTGTAGCATCATTGTGAAACATCTATCTACACTGACACCATCTTTCTGATAATATATATTTTAAGAAAATATTTTTACAAACCAGCAGATCCGCGATGTAACCAAACAAAAATGAGTATGTAAAGGAAAAAAAATTTATGTACATTACTGTATGTACATTTTTATGAAGAAAGGTATTCTATGAACAAAAAGCAAAGCTAAATGAAGTGGAACGCGTTAATTTAAAAACCGAACAAAAAGTATCCAAGGCCCAGAAAAAAAAGAAAAATGAAAAATGAGAAATTTTCAAGAATCCAAAATCGAAATTTCAATCAGACTTGTTAAGTTTCAACATTATAATTATTTAACGACTATAATATTAATGAAATCATATTTACACTTATATTTTTCTTATACATATTTATAGTAAAAAGTTCAACAATTATAGTTATACTATAAAATAGAACAAAAAAACAAATAGAATAACAAAAAGGTGTTGCTCAAGTTGAACATGGTACCAATCAGCGTGAAAAATAGTCACATCTCGTCTATCATTTTCTCTCGCATTCTGAAAAATTATTTTTTTTTCGTATTTATTCGACACATCACTTTTATATATATATATATATATATATATATATATATATATATATACACAGACATATTTTTTACGTTTATATATATGTATGTATATACGTAGTTTTCGAGCATCATGAACTTTTCTACGTTGATTGGTCGATTGGCATGCGCGCTTGGAAACAGTTATCTGTCTCTAGAATTTATTTCGAGTTTATTCTATCTTTTTTCCTTTCTTTTTTGTTTTTATTGTTGTTCTTTTTTTAGCGATGTGAAAAAGTAAGCGCGCGCGTACACCTAGATATACCATTGCCTTGTTATATCCAGTTTTCAGATTGTTCTGGTCGGCGATGCACGGTATGCCAGGAAATTCAAATTATTCTGCCAACGTGAAACATGATATAAGCATTATTAGATGAGAAATAATACAGACAATGGAATTAACACATATTTGTTCCCTCGTATATATACATATACTTTCTAGGAAAAAATTCGCACGTTGAATCATAGATGTAATTTGTTACTCGTTGATTTCAGTAATCTCTTCGAATTTATCTTTCTTTCGTATCATTTTATCGTATTTTCTACAATAAAAAGAAAAAAATTATATATATATATATATATATATATATATATATGTATATAACAAATTTTATTATTTGCCATATCGATGTCGTATTATCGACAATTTTTTTTACTCGCATTATGACGATACGATATGATAGGATGTCATCTAGCTTACATCAAAGAGGATTTTGTAAAGAGTTTTATTAGATTGTAGAAAAGAGTATTACGACAAATAGATACGATAACGTTTATAAATCTATCTCTCTTATGAAATAAAAGAAAAAGAAATACAACAAACAAGAGAAACTTTTTCGGAATAAATTTTAATTTCGTATCGATTCAACATTCGGTAAAGGAATGTGACATGCAATCGATTTCGAATTAGAACTTTAAAGTATTAAATGTTGTAGCGTATATGGTCATACATTTCGATGAACGGCACATAATTAAAGCCAGATAGTCAGTGCTTCCGCTTTGAAGAAATTCAATTGAATCAATTGTAAATATTTCCTGGATATTACAATGAATATATCATTAACCTATATAACATTATCATTAATTGTTAATTAATAACAAGCTGTCTTAGTTCGTATGAAATCATTCTTTCATAATTATTGAATTTATTTTACATAATCGATTTATCATAAATTAAAGATTAAGAAAGTATTCCAAAATGGATTCCGAAAGTTATATCGAAAATATGTTAAGAGTTAGAGAAAGAGACAAAGCGAGAGAGAGAGAGAGAGAGTGAGAGAGAGAAAGAAAGAGACAAATAGAAGACAGTTGTTTCCACGAGTTTCCGTCGACAGCGTTCTACAAATTTATTACTCGGAGTTCCGTGGTCGCGAACGTTTCCCGTTGCGTCGGGGGAATTATAAAACAATCAGGAAAATCTCAACGGGACGAGTGTCGTGAAAGGACTCGGACGATTGAAAGTTTCTCTCTATGTCGCATTTGATTTGATTTTTCAAATATGTACTTGCGATTATACAAAGATGAATCACTTAAAAATTCCGTCAATTCCAAGTATATTTTGTATGTTTTGAGGATTGTCAAAAAATATAAAAATAAATTCACTTTAACCGATTTAAAAGATTGAACAAAAGGTTATTATTTAT
Source organism: Vespa crabro (assembly GCF_910589235.1). Classification (NCBI taxonomy): domain Eukaryota; kingdom Metazoa; phylum Arthropoda; class Insecta; order Hymenoptera; family Vespidae; genus Vespa; species Vespa crabro. The sequence continues at coordinate 1,281,668 of NC_060962.1, forward strand.
AGGTTATTATTAAGTCATCCTGTATAACGAGTCGTAATGTAAAGATGGAGAAAGAAAAAAAAATGTTAACACAACAATAAATAAAGGAAAGAAATTAACTTGAACAGATCTTAAACTTTAAATGTATAAACTAATAAAAAGGTTTTCTTTCTTTCTCTTTTCTTTTTTTCATCAAACTACTAGATTTACGGAATTAACACTGGTGTATCTATCATCATTGTGTGAAAGGTCCTCAGCAGTTCAACCTGTAGTAGAAGGTGTAGGTATTCAAGTAGGGCTCTTAAAGCATCCCGGATGTAGAGACGCACGTCGTGATTACATGGTTTGCACGTTGAAAGCGTGGCATACTGCTCCGAAACCATCTTGAACCATTTTCACAGTGTCACGTGACTCCGGACGAGCCGAGATTAAAACGGTACAACGTGGGCTCGGAGCATTAATTCGATTAAAGTCGGGGTGTCACGGTGGTCGACGCTCTCTCTCTCTCTGTCTCTCTCTCTCTCTCTCTCTCTCTCTCTCTCTCTCTCTCTCTCTGCTTTTCCCACCCTTTCTAAGGGACGAATGTGACTAGCTGGAAGAGAGAAAGAGAAAGACACAGAGAGAGGCGTAGAAAGGGGTAGAGCTGGAAACGACAATTGAGAGTGATTGAAAGGCGCGAGGAACGTTTGCCGGAGCGTCGAATTAATTTAGCGGCTTTCAGAGCCACGTGAAACACGTGTAACGACGCGCACCCTACCTCCCTCCCACCCTTCGAGAACTAGAATCTATTCGTACAATTCTGACGTCATCGCTCAAGGATTCAACCAGAACATGTCTATTGTTACAATGTGATCGACTATCGATTGCGTTATCGTTTGTTCTCAACATCCAATACTAATCGGTTTGATTAATCGAAATAAAAATTTTTGATGATATTTTTAATATCGTTCTTTTTAAAATCGAACGAATAATTTGTAAATAATTTAATTAATGTATATTTAGATTAAAATATAATTTAATTTCAGAATTTCTCTTTTCTTAATTACAAGATATGTATCTCTCGGAACGATGATATTTAATTTGATTATTATTATACGATAATCGTGAGACGATAATTGTTGGGTGAACTACAGGCAGATTTAATTAGAGGTTCGAATTCATGTATCTTTCGTAACTGAAATTTCTGATTTTGAATTGAATGGAGTTTCAGACATCGTTAGTAAATGAAACTGATCAGACATCGTTACTAAATATTCACCTAATTTGACATGAATAATATCAGATTTACCGATTATCGTGATTTGAGAATAAATTGGATACATTTGTAAACTCTAATTATACGATAATTAGCTATCTATGTATATATATATATATCTATGTGTACATATATATATATTAAATGTTATTTAATATTTTGTAAAACTCTTCGCTTTAAAAAACAAAGAAAAGGATTGTAATTATTTACTAAAATAATAAGAAATTTATTTCGTTTACTTCTTATTTCAAGCGAAAATTTCAAGCGAGTTTTACTGTGTCCTTTTTTTGAAATGCTTTTTACCTGCACGGAGAAACAAGAGGTTCCTTAACAGTGTTGGTGTGACATATCCGACAGACGTTAGAACCAACGGAGACCAAACTGCGGGTAAGCCGATGTTGTTGGCCAAGCCCGAGAGACATTTGCTGCGTGTCGCGGCCATTTAAATTGCAGGAAGGACCCCCGGGAGCTACTACCGGTAATATCGGGATGCTGTGCTCGTGATCCAAGTTAACTGGAAGCGGATACGCGCAGTCTGGTGCATATGTATGATCCAATCGATTTTAGTTACTAAAATGTGTGAGGACGTATGAGTATGTGTATATATGCAAGCTTAAGTCAACGAACTTTGATCTTCTTAGCTCGAACATTGGACTTTACTTTATCAACAAAAATATTCGTTAATCGGACAACAGACAAGCTATTGGCTACGCAGTTATTGATTAGGAAATATATAGAGAAGAAACATATAACGGATGTATGCTTTGATCAACTTTGAAATTATTCGATGTATAAGGAAATTGTTTTATATCAAAGTTATATTATTTTTATTACTGACATTTTTGAAGGGAAAATTCAAGTGAATCTGTATATTTCTAAAATACTGTCATTTATAAAGAAAGTATATATACATTGCATAATGTCTCGCTCAAAATTATGCAACTTTCGTATATGCATATATGCACACACACACACACACACATACACACACACAGAATAATTTTTCATAGAAAGTATAATTTAAAAGTTATTCAAAGCGTATACTGAAAAAGCGATGACTCAGCCTGTATAATATTTGCAAGTAATTTAAATAATATTTAATAAAAATTGATTGTTCGTTTTATCATTAAAATAGAAAATTAACATTCGCTTGCGATTTTATATAATAAAATAAAAATAAATATGCCGTAACATTATATTCGCCAAATAATTAATCATTAATTCGCGCAATTATTTTAACGACCGAAATAATTAGTTCGATACCAACTCAAACGTTCTCTCATTGGGAAACATTTTATGTTGGATGAATGAATATCAAATTGAGGTTTACGAATCTTCGAGATTAATCAGAAGATGAAAAAGCTTTTAAGATTCGTCGTAAGCGAGGAACAAAGGAAATAGGGCGCAGCGTGTCGTATGCTTGGTTTACGATTGACACGTGCACGTTCTATTCTCGAATAAAATTTCAGACCACGCGTTCTCAAAGCACAAAGTGCCAACCGGTCTGTTAGTTCCTTCTTCGTTGATTAACTTCTCCGTGATGAGACATTTCGCGTTGTATTCAAGGAGAAAGCAAACTTTTGTCGCACTTTCAGCTTCCACAAACGTTTCCTCATTCTCTTTCTCTCTCTCTTTCTCTGTCTCTCTCGCGCGCGTGCACGCTTACTATTGCCAATTTCTCGACTTTATCGACTTCCTCTTTTGCCACTCACCTTTTTCTTTCTTTCTTTCAAATAGTCTTCGAAAGTTTGTCCTTATCAGTCGAAAAGTACATATAGGAAGAAAGAAGATAGGAAAAGGTTAGAAGTAAAACCTACCTACTCGTATCGTCGACATGATGATTCGCAAAGGGAGTCTCTCTCTTCTTTTCTCTCCTCTTCTCTTCTCTTTTCTTTTATTCTCTTCTCTTCTTTTCTTTTCTTTTTCCTTTTCTATTTTCTTCGTTTCTTTTGCTTCTTGCCTTCGTACCAGTCTTTCGGTAAGACTTTTTGAACTTTCTCGGACACCTCCGGAGACTCAGAATCCAGTCAGGTGGCACGTCCTTTCTTTTCCTTTTCAATGGTTGCTCTCCAGCGAATGTAAACGAGCTGAACATGTCGACGAAGGATGCAACTCAACGTCGAATCGAGACTCTTCTCTCATTTTGCGATTGCTATCGATTTCATTCGTCGACCTTTCCTTCTTCATTAGAATTGCAAATAGGCGCTCTTACCTTTTCTCTCTATATTCTCATCCGAGGACCACCTTATTTTCAATGAAAATAAGAATGTTAGTGAATAACGTTCTATCTTTATCATCTGAGTCTTAATTTCAAGATTTTAATTCAAAGCTTTTCAACAATTAAATATTAAATGAACAAATTGAATCCTGTATACGATCGATGTCGTTAATTAATAAATATAAGGGAAAAAAATTCGGAAAGAAAAAAACTGCTTTAACCGGATAAAATTTATTGTCGCTCTTTATCTATTCTTGCTTGAACTTTTTCATTCTTCTTTTAGAATTATCATAGGTACCATTAAAAAGAGCTGTTGAAGAATTATTACACGGAACATCTCGAATTCTTTTCTATTTCAAGTGAGAACGAGACAAAAAAAATAAAAAGAAAAAAGAAAAAGGAAAAAAAAAAGAAGAAAAAAAAATAAAAAGTATAGCTCGTTCTCAAAGTAGTATCTCGGCCATCTGATATGAAGATTAATTAACCGTAGAGAACCTAGTGCCGTTGCACTAGTCGACGTCCGTAAATTGAACGGCCGAAGTCAGACTACCTACTGATTTATGACGTCGTAGTATATATCGAAAACTTTTTACAACAAAATACTTGCATTTGCATTGCCTTAAGCTACGGATTTCTTCCCAAGTAGCTACCAGCCTGCCAAGTCCTTTTTAATGATTTTAATAAGATGTAAAAAAAAAAGAAAAGAAAAATAATGATCGTTATTTAAAACGAGCAATGTTTTTAACAAGTGTTGCTTTTGTTTTCGTTTACAAAATGTTATATTTTATATTTAGAATTGATTTACACAACTTCCAAATTTTACGTACAAATAATAAATTATTGAGAGTGATTATATGAGAAAAAAATAAACTCGCAAAACGACGATACAACTTCACTAATATTTCACGAACGAAAGATGTGTTTCGATCGTTGGAAGATATATTAGATGTTTCAATATCGAATATCTTAATGCATTTAGCTCCGAAAACATCGTCATCGATAATCCCTACTACGTCTTACTTTATTTGATCAATTCGATGTACCGATCTGACGATGAAACCACGTTAGCCACATTAAAACGTCAGCTTGATTTTCGTTCATCGATCTTTCGAAATCCAAGATAAGAGAGCGATCTAATCCCCTATGAAAGTGATCTTCCTTTAATCAAGTTTTTATTCGTATGATATCTAATCATTACACACGTAAGACATTTTACTATACTTAAAAATGAATAAGAAATTATATAAACGTGAAATTCAAGAAGTATGAAATATTAGGTGGACCGAAAAGTAATGTCGCTTTCTTAAATTAAATTCAAACGAATAAATTTTTAACAAGTTTTTATTTTTAATCACAATCAAATATCGATATGCGCAGAAACGACATTACTTTCCGTTCCCCTAATATATTATACTATATATGTGTAATTATATAGGATGATACTAGAGGAGATGGATCACTTTTTTTTTAAATTGTCAATTTAATCGATATTTAAAGAAAAAACTATATGTTCGTAAAAGTAAACATTTGAAAAATTATAATATCAAGATGAAATTAAAAAATAATTGTAAATTTTTGTAAAAAAAAAGAAAAAAAGAAATTGTTTCTCATGCAAAAAGTCATCTCATTCATATTGTCCGATGTGATGGTGACCCATGATTCAGAGAATCATGGCCCAAGTAAAAAAAAACGATCAGATGAGACAAGTTATGGTTCTTTATTTTCCTTTTGTATTTTCTATTGTTATATGAGACATACGTTGCTCTGCTTATTGTTTTTCATTTAAGAGATCGTATTATATAGAACTTCGTAATTAAAAGATTAATACAAAAAATAAAAATCTGTCATCTCCGTAAGCAATCGGGTGTACGTCGTAAAAACGTAATAATGTATAATTTTATAGGTGACCAATTATCTCCGAAAAAATGGAGCCATCTATTCCGAGAGTCAAGAAACGATGATTTATTTATTTTTTCGATAATATTACAATAATATTTCATCGCACGAATATAAACAACCTTTAAATACTATATTAACACGTTAAATGTCAAGCTAATATTACATGACTGGACCACAACGCCAACTGAAATTATGCGATACATATTATTTTAAAATATTATTTACAACAGATAAGTTAAAGTATATAATCACGTTTAATGAATTTATCTTACTAGATTTATCTTCACACCAGTGTAATAACGATGATAATATTGAAAAATTTACAAATATTAATTAATTAATATTTATTCTAATTATGTGTTTCTGTTAATTTTTGTGTTGCCATGGCCATGTCAGAACAATTCAGTATCTGTCAACAGTAATCCTCATGGCATTCAACAAGTTAATGCTCTATATTAATTGTCAATAAATTGTGACTCAAAGAATTAACAAAAAATTTTGGAGGGTATTGTAGTTTTACATTAGAAATAACTTACCTAATTTCTTAATTGTTTTTAAGAGTTTTGTTAATGATTATTAATCCTACCACTTAAAATATCTGAAAATCGTACCATGTATATTTACAAAATATAAGATCAAGTCGTCTCATTGAGAATTATCCCGTAATTATACTTTTATCGTGTAAAAATTATACGACTAATAAATAAAATTAGTATTTATCTTAATAAGAATTAATATTAATCGTTGGCTTTCGATATTTCAATTTATTTCAATATTATCATTATGCCTTGAAATCATTCAGATGATTTAGCAATAATTTCGTTTCTGTCATAAAAGAAAATAAATAAACAAATTTTTTATTTGTTTTATTTTAACTAATTGTTACGTAATTAACGCATTATAATTAATTAAATATTCTATATCTTTATTTCTTCTGTCAAGGACAACAATTTTCAATAAAATTTACTCCTAATAAGTTCGTCCTTTATTCATCGTCTTCTTCTCCTTTCATTCTATTTTTATCGATAATAAGTATTCAAGTATCACATCATTTTCTTCTCGTTCTAATCTTCATCTGAGGAACATTAAAAGCGCATAATTATAGTTTGGCACAAAAAATGTGAAATAAAAGGCAAGGCCAAAAGTTTCTGGCAAGTATTGTTACAGTATTGAGTAATCCGACGATTTTCTTTTCTCAATTTTTCCATTACGCTTCATCACTTCTTCCTTTTATCGACCACCGATGACGTTGAGACAAAGTGCATTACTCGCGAAATTCCTTCAATAACTATACGTGACTTAACCTCTCTCTCTCTCTCTCTCTCTCTCTCTCTCTCTCTCTCTCTCTTTCTTTCTTTCTCTCTCTATATATAAACAAAAATAAAATATTTAAAAAAATTTTATTTTATCTCATATAATTAACATGTTACGTTTAATTAAAATCTCTTTATTTGTTTTGCCAAGACAACAATTTTCGATAAAATTGTCATTGTTGTTATATGTATATATATTTTTTTTGGATGTACGAATTCTATAGTGTATGATTTTATGAAAAATAATGAACAAGTTATCTAAGTGATACAAGCGAATTTTTATTAGAAATAAATAAGATTTTGCTGTTAAAGCAAAAAAAAAAAGAAAGAAAGATAAATATAAAATGAAAATTTTTATCATTCCTTAGTAGATCTCGTGCTGTCTTTTTTATATCAAGATACCAAATGGTTCCTTGATAAAGGATATTACAAGTGAGAATAATGTCTGGAATGTTTGTAAGCAATTTAAATTCCTTTCTCGTTGTAGATACCAACATACACTATTATCGTGAATTCAATCTACAAAATGAAATAACTTGTATGTACTTTATATATATACATATATAAAGTTTATTTATGTGTATGTATATATATATGTATATATATATATATGTGTATATACATATATATATATATATATATATATATATAATATAATATAATAATGATATTATATACAGTTCACATGTTCACATTGAATATAATCGTAACAGAGGAATCAATTTATCTGATCTATTATTTTGTTTGGCTTGTATACATTTTTGTAGGAAAAATATCTGTAAAATTGTATAGAATTAGAAATAGATACTACGTATTCTACTTTAATTTTTACCTTATTCCTATTCATTAGACGAACTGAGTAATTAGACAACATAATAGCTACACGTAGGAAACATTTTTAACGTGCTTTAAACAATTTTAACGCTCTAGATAAGCTTGAACGTGAAACTTATGCGAAAGCGACACAACGTTTACGTGAAGTATCCTTATGGCAACGTAACTCCGTAACTGGTCTTTTCCCAAAACATGTGAAAGTGTGCACAGCCCTGTAAAACAAAGTTTAAGTTCAACATAGGTTTCCAACGGAAAAGTTCCGCGACTTGGTTATAATAATAATAATAATCGTATTTATGTGTATATATATGACCTTAACGTATTTTCAATCGGTCGTTTTCATATATTGTAAAGAGGTAGACAAGAAATTTTCTCACACAATTGGCGTTTCATTTACGTCTGAAAATCAGAAAAAGTTGAAAACTCGAATGAATGAATTTACAATTGGAATGTACACTTATAATTTCAATCTATTAATCATTGTGTTTTAATTTGATTATCTAAACTTCTTTGAAATAGGAAATAAATTATTCAAATTCCAAAAGAACAGTTCGTTCGAGTGTCTGATCAGTGATTATGGTCTGAAGATTCTCGTTAATCGAAGCGATCGATTAGGAAAATCATTAGAGATGGAAGGAGGAGAGAAGGAAGGAAGAAGACAGAGAGAAAACGAGAGAGAGAGAGAGAAAGAGAGAGAGAGATTCATTTTCTCTCAAGGACTAAACGCGTCATCCTTGTCGGCCGGATACGTATTACGGGCTATCCGCGAGCAATTTCAGCAGTTGTCAGGAAAATGGCTTTTCGGAGATGTCATGTTCAGTGTCGATGAATTCCAAGGTTGTACCTTAAAGACGGCTATTAACGTGGCACAAGTATGGAAATTTCTCTTTGGGTTGCAGCACTTCTATTAAAAGGAATACGTCTGTGTGACACATATACATAGAGAGGGAGAGAGAGAGAGAGAGAGAGAGAGAGAGAGAGAGAGAGAGAGAGGGAGAGAGAGAGAAATGAACCGAGAACGCAAGGAGACACAAATTTTCTAGACCGGCAATTACGACAAACGTATTTAAGATAACATCCGCGTATCTTCACGATCTCATTAATTTCCATCAACATGAGAAGCGTTTCTTTAAATAAAAAATAAGATCGTGATTTATTTCAAAGCATAACGGCAATAGTAAATCATTTGCGAATTAATCTTTTTTTTTACGATTCCGATCTAATTTTTTAATTTTATATCTTTCACCCATATGAGTGGTTTCAATGATTCAACTTATTCTTATATTTCGTTCTTTTTTTTGTCAAAATATTTTAATTGTAAAATGTCAAACATACGAATAAGATTTAGTTTTTCATTAAAATTTTTACTGAAATAACAAGAGATAATTTTTTTGACGAATGTACTCGTCATTATACGCAAATATTCGCCATTTCTTCATAATGAATATATTCGTCAAACACAGTTGATAAGTTAAGTGTTATCAATGATATCAATGAATTCAAAATTATCGATTTTTCAAAAAGAAAATCCAATTGTCATTTCTTTATAATTTAATTCAATTTTACTGCAGTCTTTACACTGAGTTTCCAAGACTGACGAATATATTCGTCGTCTCTTAATTTTTGTTATACTAAAGTGAAAGACAGACATTTTTAATATATACTTATACGGTTAATAAGTTAAAGTTAAGAGATATAGAGAAAGTGATATAATCTACGTGAGAGAGAAAGGAAACAAAAGGAAAGGTAGGAGAAAGTATATCATGTGGTTAATGAATTGCGTGAGAAATTCAATAAACTTTGTAATACGTGTCTTTGTGAATAAAACACTTTTCTTTAATACATTACCTCTCATCTTCTCTTATATTTAACTGAAGGGCAAAAGAGAGAAATAGATAAAGAGGACGAAAGAGAAATATAGAATCTTCTATAACGTTTAATGAAATATCCTTCTATGATTTTCCTTTCATATCCGTATTAATCCAAGAGAAGTTTTGATATTCTCTTTAAAATATATATACACACACACACGTCTGTATGTACTTTTTGATCGCGCCTCAGCAATATATATATATATATATATATATATATATATATATATATATAAAATTATAAAATATAGAAATGTATATATGTATATGTATATATATATATATATATATATATATATATATATGTATATATATATGTATATACGTATGTATATATGTATATATGTATATTATACATACATACATACATATATTTTTATATATTTTTTATTCACACCTCAATGCATATAAAGGCAACTGGTTTTTTCGTTTTTTTTTTTTATATACACATAAGTAAGTCAGTTTTCCTTTGATTCTGGCACTTTTCCTTTCCATCAAATACTTGTTTTAAACACCACTGTAGTACTATATTTATGCTTCTCTTCCTCCTTTGCTACAGTTCTTTCACTTGACCTTTCCCGACGTCTTCTTTCAAACGAGACCACCCCATAGTGGTAGTACACTTCGTAAAGCAATGCTTGTAAACCTCCTGACCAAACTAAAGGACCTACTTTCGGTCGTTACGTAACCAACGGTTAACTGACCCCAAAAGCTCCATCTTCGAACTTTCCTGAAAATTTTAAAAGTTTCATCACACTTTTTTTTACTTGATAAAGAAGAGAAAGAGAGCGAGAGAGAGAGAGAGAGAGAGAGAGAGAGAGAGAGAGAAAGAGAGAGACAAAGAGCAAAGGAGCCATAGATTCTATTGTACAACTTGTATTTATAATGATATCTATGTTTTATAGTGAAATTTTTTCAGATGAAATTTTCTTTTTTAATTGATCTTTTGGGTACGATAATTGGTTTATCTAACGAATGTCACTCGGTCGAAAAATGACGCTTGAAAAAGTTGTGGTACTCGTACTTTTTTCATTTTTCTTTGCCCTTTCTTTCACCTACATTACGAAAAATACCGTACTTTTTGCAGCAAGAACCTTACCAATTAACGTCACGTAAGTAAGGGCTCGGATTAGTCGAAATTTCTTTTCTTTTCTTCTTTCTTTTTCTTTTTTTACTTTTTTCTTTTCTTTATTTACCAAGAGCGGTTACCTCTTATTTTAAATCCAACGTTTATCGAGCGACATTTATCTCGTAGATTTTTCTTTCTCACGAGTCAAATACATCACCGTCGTCAATACAAAAGCATTCATCAAGTGAACATACTTAAGTGAATATCGATAAGAAGTTAGATATGTGGACTCGTAAGTACTTTGCAGTCATCTAAAAAAGAAAAGATCAAAATTTTCGATACATACAATTTTTAAGAGCAAAGAACAAAACCAAAAAGAAGTCATCTTAGAAATATATCTTATTTAACTCATATATAAACTATTGCGAAATAATTTAATCTTATCTCAAAGTTAAAATTGTACTAAGATGACATAAGAAATGATAAATATATTAGATATGATATATATATATATATATCTTTGTTTTTTTAATAACAATAAATGATACATATTCCCATTGTTTGACTTTAATTTCTCGTTCATTATTCTCTTCAATTATTCGTTCATTACATATTATTACACATATAGTCATTCTAATTCATATGTGCGAATCGTTATTTGATCTCCAGTTCGTTAATTCAACAGAAACGCGTTAAATCGATCGAAGGTAAAAACGAAGAGGAAAAAGAAAAAATAAGAGAATACGTCTAACGGAGACGAGCTATTTTACGCGAATAGGAATACTAAACGTCGTTTTTCAATCATTCGGTGTCATTCTACTTCTCTCCTGACACAAGCCCACAATCTCGCTTCGAAACTAACGAGCTTTTCTCGAGGTGCATGTGTCGGACATCTTTGACATGCAGATCTCACTTAGTTGTCGATAAAATTACGATATCTTCGTGTATTCGTTGATATGTATAAAGGATGAAGATACTATAATAACTCAGCATAAAAGAGACAGAATAGAATAAAGAAAACAGAGAGAGAGAGAGAGAGGGAGAGAGAGAGAGAGAGAGAGAGAGAGAGAGAGAGAGAGAGAGATTAATAATTAAATATACAAAAATAATTGTTACGCGCTAATATTGACAGACGAAGACTTTTTTCGTTAAAAGATTTTTAAAAAATAATGACCGTATTGCAATCAACATACCAACTTTTTATATTTTTGATTATATACAATTAAATTTAAATCTTGTTACTGGCAATTATTTCCTAATCAATAATTTAGTACTAGTTTAAAAATCACTGTCACACGAAGTAAGGTAAAGTTCGAAAAATGTTAATTTTAAAAAGTTCTTAAAAATTTACACGATAACGTGAACGCTCTTGATAAAAGCAATTAACGGAGTCTCAACGATGCGATACGATGCTTTACTAGAATTACGAAGAAAATGAGAATTTAGAAGAAGCAAAACGAAGTTTATACTATATCTTTCCTTGTTCATCTTTAACGGACAAAGTGAACTTAGAGAATTTGGTAGAACAGAGTTCCTCAGTTTAATTCTTATCGTGCTTGGTGCTCATTTCTTCTTGTGTCAGAACGAACGAATAAATAAAGATCGAATCACGAACATTTTATGAAATAAGGTACAATACATACGTACATATATATATATATATATATATATATATATATATATATATATATACATCTACCTATACGAGTAGATATTATATTTAGATACGTATGCTTCGAGAAACTATTCCTTTGACCTCGTATAAATATCTATATCTTTCATGCAAAGACCATGCATCTTTGAAAAAGAGAAAGAATGAGATGATGTCCTTTTTTTTTCGTTAAACGACCAATTCGATTGAAATATAGTTTATCGTACGAAAACTTTGCCTATCAAACTATTCTCTATTGTTTACGTACTTACGTACTTTTGTTGGAATATTTATAAGCGAATTCATTCATTTAAAAAATTTCATATTCGACTTATTAAATTTGATGATCTGAGAGAGAGAGAGAGAGAGAGAGAGAGAGAGAGAGAGAAGAAAAAGGAATTTTTCATAAAAAATTCATTTAATAGATTTCATTAATCTCTCATTCTCCTCTCTTGTCTTTTTAATTTTTTTCATTCAAAAGCAGAATCCTTTTCATTGCAGAATTAAAATTTAACTTTCTATTTTTATTATCGTGTAGATACGTCATAAAATATAGTATTATATTATCGCTATTCACTGAGACGTTACGTCGACCTTTAAGGGGGTTTCCTCAATTTCGTCCGTTTTATGCAAACCATTCGAAAGGGAAGAAAAGCCTATGAGGGCGTGTATACGTCCTAGGAAAGAAAATCTCGTCGCGGAAGGACCCTTCTTAAGTTTGAGACACGGATGGTCCTGATAAACACACTAGTTTCACGGAGATATAAACCATTCTCTTTTCCTATTCTCCTTCGAAAAATAGGAAAAAAAAGAAAATAAAAGAAAGAAAAAGTAAAAGCAACGCTAATATATCCTGTGTCAAATAGCACTTGTCAAGGTTAAAAAAAAATTTTATAAAGCGTAACGTCGTCAAATATTTCTCATTCGTGAACTTCGTAAAATTAATTTAGTAATTAAACTTCACGTTTGAAATGTCGATTTTCTAAATACAGACGCATTACATAATTATCGTACAATTTAAAATGCCGTTAACGAATCCACCAAGTGCTCTCCGAGTATGCACGTTTGTTTAAAATTCATGTTTGTAATCTCACCTCATTTCCGAAATAAATTTATCATGGATAATTATGGGGTTTATTTCATGAAGGAAATGCGTTCGAAAGTAACGAACGAGAAAAGATGGAGTTTACACTTTGAAATAATTCATGCGAATCTTTTAAAACAAATATAGGAAAGAGTTGTTAAAATCATATCGCTTTAAATATTTTTTGTTATATATACTATTTGGTGGACATTTATATCGGTGCTCGTTTTAATATCGTAGTTTATATATATATAGATCATTATATATATGTATGGTGGATATTTATTACACTTATTTGTTGTGGAAGGGAATTCGATAGCGGATTGGGGGGAAGGAGTAGGGAAAATATAGGAAATGGATTTTAATAACGAAGAGAAAGAACGCAGAAAAAATAAAAAGAGTCTCGTTATATTTCTTCCAGAAACTAAGCTACTAAAACATGCTCAAAAAATGTCTTGAGAAAATTTTTTATTGGTTAGAATTCGCTAAAAAAAAGAAAGAAAAAAAAAGAAGAAGAAAGAGAAAACCATTAAAGACCATCGTTTTCTTTCTTATACTCTTTTTTTCTGGTATTTGATTTTGAGAATTCTGGTCTTTCGAATAACGAAGAAAAATAAAATAAGCTATTGTTATTACACATCGCTTATATTATATACATCGCTTATGGTTGCTCATTAAACTAAACTAATTTTGGTTGCGGAGTTTTCAATGTATACATATACATTGCACTCCCTTTATCTCTTTACGTTTTCGATTTTCGTGTTTACGACGTACGAAAAGTTAGCTCTCCCTCTTTCGTAAGTAAACATTCGTTTGGTCGATAAATTCGAGAACAATTTCTCGCCTGTCTAGATTCTCCTCTATCCTTTTTCGTATTTTTATTTTCTCGTTTGACTTAGAAACTATTGCGTGGCTACTAACCGATAATTGCATCGAATATTTTCACTAATACAATAGTATTAAAAAACATGTTCTACTTTTAAAAACGTTGTTTTTATTGAAATATTTGATATCTAGACGTTCGTTAACATTTTCTCATATCTATTCGAAATTAACTCATCTTCAAGCTCACTCGCACAATTTTTTAGTATTGACTTGGATTACTGAGATTAGCATTGATGTTGGTATATGTATCAAATGCATTTGCTGAAATATCTACCTCGTTCTACCACAGGATTGAATTCTACTTTATTTCTATTTACCTTCTCGATTCGTTCGCACATTAAATGCGAGATACGTATTATCTCTCTCTCTCTCTCTCTCTCTCTCTCTCTCTCTCTCTCTCTCTCTCTCTCTCTCTCTTTCTCTTTCCATCTATCTACCTATCTTTCTTTTTCGCTCTAAATGGAGGTTATTACCCTGGTATCAATTTGATTTTTGTGATTTTGAAATTCTCTGTATTGCAATATATCCTGTGTAATTAATTCACGAAAAAATAACACGTTTGGCCGATCTGATATCAAACGATATGAGTATGTATAAGATTGTTTTATAAATATTTATAACTACCATGTTATAAATGTTCGAGAAATAATCGGCAAATCAGTATAACTATTATTGATACTTGCAATGGCATTCAATGCATTAATTATTGACATGAATCGATCTTCTTTATTTATTTTGCCTTCTGAAGGGAATGAAATTACATATATATAGAAGACGGATCGATAAACCGCATCGATTCAATGCGGCCGGTTTATCTCTATCAACGATGAATGTACAGGTCAGAGATAGATACCCTAAAGACAGTGAATGAAAGAGAGGAACGGGAAAGGGGATACACAGCAAATAACAAAAAGATACTTTAGATCGTATCGATGATATAGATCTAGGACGTTCAAAGCTCTTGCTAACTTCATGTACAGATCGCTTGATCAAAAATAAAAAAAAGGAAGGTAGTATTCGATTGGATAGGGAGTAATTTACTTCTACTACTTTGCCAGATGTTTCGATAGTCTGTGAAATACAAATATACAAACATATATACGCGTATAGTTATATAGGTATTAAACGAATTTTTTTTACATTTCTTTTCACAAAGACAAACGATTATTCCTTTTTCGGATGAATCGTGTTAATTTACAATAAAGTTATTCCAAACCAATCTACATTGTTTGTTTATTTATTTATTTATATATATTTATTTATTTACTTATTCATTCATTTATTTATATATATAATTGTTGTTTCGAAATGATAAAATAATTATTAAGATAAAAGAAAATATTATAATAGGTAAGTACATATTTGATTGTTATTGGTGGAATTTGTCAAAATTTGTTTGTAATAAAAACGTTCGAACGAAATATATTATAGACGGTAGGGTATCTAAAAGAATAATTAGAAGCTGTACTTTAGTAGGACACCTTTGGAGCGCTTCGTCGACCATAAAAGTAATCAGGAGAGAACCGTACGGACGCACCAGAGCGCGTAATAAGCAGCTACTTTGCCAACCATAATTGAGAAGGTACGGCCGAGCAACGACGTGCGGAGAACTTAATACAGTTTCAGGTATTTATTTTAGTATTACCGCGTACGTATTTCTTATTTATCGGTCGGTCCATTCTTGCTACAGTCTTGGAGTACTACCTTGGAAGAAATATAACTGCAATTGAGATACTTACTTTTTCATGATAAGTCAGTTGAAAAGTTCTTAGTGAAACTTAATTTCAAATATAATAAGATTGTTTTTAAATGGAACAAAATAATAAGATGATCCGGATGAGGAATAAACTGATAAATTATATATCATAAAATGAAAAAATTTTATATATTAATTTTTTTATTTATTAATCTTTCTCTCTTTCTCTCCCTCTCTCTCTTTCTCTCTCTCTCTCTCTTTCTTTCTTTCTTTTTCTATTATTGTTAATAAGTATGAACTATCACGATGTATTTGTTTCTATATTCTGACAATAATTATTATTCTCCATGACTTTATAATGATGATTTCGTTATAATTCGTTTAATCTTGTCATCGGGATAATAACACATAGTACATTCGTCTTCTCCCTCGATATTCATTAGTTTGTAGCTTCGATCCGCTCACAATGTTGTCATACTAAACCGAGAAACTTGGCATGTCAATGATAACTCCGGAGAGTTGGTTGACTTTGCGGGTAAAAGGAACGGAACTTGGAGAACGCTCGGTGGGATACCGCGAAAGTTCATCGATCATGTACGCGTTTATGACGACACGACTAAGGTTCAATAGGTAGAACAATATCGACAGCTTCTTTGAAATTGGTTAATTTACAATAGAAAATCCGTTGATATAGGATCCATTAAAAAAATTCAAAATAATTGCGAAGATAATTAATAATGAATATCTGTCGTTTGACGTAAAATTTCCAAATGGTGATTTTATGATACAAATTCTATATGATACAAATTGTACCTTTCTCTTTCTCTCTTTCTCTCTCTCCCTCTCTTCCCTTTAATTATTGTAAAATTTTCATCAAATCAATATTCGATTAATAACGCCACAGTTCATACAATCTATATCGTATAAGTAATTATACGCACACATACATATACTCTTTACTCTCTCTCTCTCTCTCTCTCTCTTTCTCTCTCTCTCTCTCTCTCTCTCTCTCCTTTCCTGGTTCTCCATTTCCCTTCATGCATTTCTCAAGAAGCAAAACGTAAGACAAGATGAAAGCAGCGTCCCATCGAGACCAAAGCAATGTAATTAACGTTTCCAGATCGAAGGAAACGAAGCGATCAGTAGTTGAAGTCATTTCTGGAAAGGTTTATGTCATTGGACCCGTCTATCGTGTTATATTTCTATCGAGTAGAGTAAAAGCATCTTGTGATATCAAGCGAAGGAACGAGAGAGAGAGAGGGAGAGAGAGAAAGAAAGTGAGAGGGGATAGAGATGTTCCTGTATCAATGAGTATTGGAAAGAGAAACTCAAGTCATTTGGGAACGACAGTCTTCGTTATATCTCGAAATATGGCTTACGTCCATCTTATTTCACCATCCGTTCTCTCTCAGTTCGATCAATCGAACAAGAGAAATTACGGAATGTAACTCTATTCATTCCGAGACAATAAAGAATTTAATTAGGCGAATATTTGGACAAATCTTTGTATAATGTAAAAAACTATATTTGTTTCTGATGTCTGTCTTTTTATATTTGCATTCATATACATATAAAAGAGAAAGAAAACAGAAGAAAGATTTTAATATTAGTAGAACTAATTTCTGCCTTGTTTTCTTTGTCATACTTTTCTTTTAGATTTACTTCAAGCTTGACACTCTACCATTGAAAATTATTTCATTATATTTATAAGAAAAATTGCGCGAATCTTTCTTCCTTCTATTCGGTTCTCTCTCTCTCTCTTTCTTTCTCTTTCTCATTTAAAGTTCGCTTATCACATTTAATCGAGTCACGGAAGCAAATCGGTGTACAATGTCACAATCATCAAAAGTAATTTCATGCTCCGACGCGAAACGTGAGATTCGCAATCCGTTTCGATTGTATTTTCGACATTGTCGTTTACTTCTATTGCTTTTATTCGCGAGAATGGATTTTTGCTAAAGTGGTTTAGCTCATCGCTGAGTGGGCATAAAACGAGAGCCCTTTTATAATTTGATCATTCGAAGATATATGTACTATGTCATTTTTGTTTTGAATTGGTTTCGTGTCGAGTGACTTTATGTCGATCTTTCAATTGTTCACGTCAGAGAAATCAGTTTGTGAAACTAAGATGAGAATAAGATGAGAATATTCGGTGATCTCGTTATTCTCTCTCTCTCTCTCTCTCTCTCTCTCTCTCACTCTCTTTCTCTTTCTCGTTGTTACGACAAAGTACTTGCTTGTTGGTGAAATCCAAGTTCTTCTCATAGGTACCTACCTATCGAAATAGAAGACAAGAAGGAGAAACAGATGGAGAATAGACAGAAGAACAGACTTGATTCTCCTGAGAGTACCAACAACTGAGATATGTATATAGGGCAGCAGTTAGCATAGAAACTACGAGCATCCATTAAAAGGGACTTTAATCTAAACTAATCCCCCTGTAATCCCTCGTTAAGCTTCCTATATAACGCGTGTTGCGGAGTTCGTTTACCCAAAATGTTTCATTTAACCGTGCTACTCTTCTCGTGTATGTACATGTCTCCCTTCTCTCTCTATCTCTCTCTCTCTCTCCCTCCCTCTCTCTCTCTCTCTCTTTCTTTGTTTCTTTCTATTTTTATCTGCATATACGAAAACAAAATCGTTTGATTATATCGTTGATTTAATTCGCCATATGTTTTTGTTCTGTAGTTTAACAAACTGGAACACCTCTGAAATTTTTCCGATAAATTATCAATATGATAATAATCATATTATTTCCATTTTCATTTTCGTAACTTCATTTTGATTTTCCTCGCTTCTATCCGATTATTTCTTTACATATTTATTATTTAAGCTACATATATAACAAAAATTTAAGTTGTAAAAAGTAAAAATATTATCGATCAATTATAAATTTCATAAATACTTTGTATCCTATATAGAATATATCTCTCAAAAAAAATATTGACATAAACGAAACTAAGGAATATTTTTTACTTTGCTCATCATCGATAAAACAGATCATGTCTCAAACGAATTTATATATATATAAGATGTTTGAATCTATGGATTAATATTTAATTATCAATCTAAAAGTAATTAGTCAATATTCTCTCTCCTAGCTTCCCTTATCTTCCTACCATCCCTTTATTTTCACTCGTTTATTCGAAGGAACGAAAGTAATTATTTTCTCATACATGTTGCATTATACACATGAGTGCAAGTAGGATACTCTCCTAGACGATAAACTTTCGAGCCTGTTCGTATTCCATGTCGAGACGACGTTCACCTAAATACGTTGAAGCTTGAATCTGGAAGGTGGATTAAGGGAATATATAGTAACATTTAATTTGACATACAATTTCATTTCAAGTGTCTTTTAAAAAAAAAAAACAATTCTATCGAATGTTTAAAATGTATTATCAAAAAGTACTCTATCTATCAGAAATGCTTGGGTATATCAATTTTATTCATATAGAAAAATTTTCATTCGTTATTTTCATTGTTACGAATGAAACGTTACAAATGTATACTTGAAAATTAAAAAAAAAATACTACACTTTTTATATGTTACTTGTTCGAATAAACTCGGTGGTTTGTGAACGACGTAATAAATATAATTAAGTGTCCATCGATTGAAGGGGACTTGTTATATACATTTCGATCATTTTAAACAACAATCAACGACAACACGAATATTTGATACGTGAGACTATTTACACGTTCCAAAGGGTCATCTTAAAATATGGTTGCTTTGTTTGACACAAGATTGTAAGATCATGGTCTACTCAAAGTTTATGGCACTTCGTACACGTTAAGAGAAGTTAATTCCTTAAGACTATGAACGCTCTATGAAATGGTAAACCACAAGAGTTTCTTCAACACGACACTGACAAATTACGATGCTTATAAATTTTGCATAAGGCACTTTACATATGTCCGCATACTTTTCTTTTTCTCTCTCTCTCTCTCTCTCTCCCTCTCTCTCTCTCTCTCTCTTTCTCTCTCTCTCTCTCTCTTTCTCTTTTGTTAATTAATTCACGTTGAAAAAACGAATCGTGCAAATAAAAACATTCCTGCAAACGATGACCATTTTTTATATCAGTTGTGTTTCTCTCTCTTTCTCTCTCTCTCTCTCTCTCTCTCTCTCTCTCTCTCTCTCTTTCTCTTTTTTCTCTCTCTTCAAATCAATTTATTTAACGACAGAGAAAAATGCGATTGTCGTTATAAAATAAAAGAATTTCAATTTGCTTTTATATATCAGAATGTTAAAGAAGTCTTTGAGAGTAGAAAAATATCTTGTTTCAAATTATTTCAAGCGAAATAGAACTTATGCCCTCTGACCTATATATGATTTTCCTGAAAGCTGTTGGATATTCGAGACGGTCTCGACTACCTCTTTCTTTGTCCTTATCATACGCACGACGTTTCATATATAGTCTATGCCTTCGTGTTATATTAATATAAATTCCTAGATCCAGATGAATATGAAGATACTGACAATGACCGACTAACCTAAATATCTACATAATTTCTTGAACATCTAGACGGATTACTTCGTGATTAAAATGGAAGAATGCTATATATTTATGTACGTTAATGTAGTAGTAGGTATATAAATATTTTGTAATCATTTAAATCAAAAAAATTTTCTCGTATAGAAAAATTTCGCATATGTAAATACATAAAATAAATATATTAAATATATTAAAATATAAAGTAAACTTATATTAAATCTAAAATGTATGAAAATAAGAAATATTAAAATTTTTGTTATTTTCATTTTGTTAGAGAACGAGAATGAACGGAAAAGTTAATATAGAAGATTGCTAAAGTTTTCATTGGACAACAAAATAAAACACTTCGGAAGCATACTGATTTGCTTAACTTTCTTAATACTCTACTACTTTTCATTCCCCAGGTATTGTATACCTGAGAAGTAAAAAATATTTGTATGGAAACCAGTATTTTTAAAATTCCTACAGTCAATAGATATAGAACAAAACTTTATTTGATCTTTAAATCATTCGTCTTTTTCTCGTTTAATTGCTTGAAAAAAAAGATTGAAAATATTAAACAGTTTGAAAAATGATCATGGGAACACCTAGAATGCGAACCCCTATTTCCTTTTTATTATATCCATTTGCTCTAACCATATCTCCGTTGAAAGTAAGAAACTTTAGTTGAATAAGATATAACAAGAGAAATTTACATTACAAAATGTAATTATGAACATGTGAGCATACGGTGACGTCATTTTTTCGACAGAAAAGATATGAAATAGAGAAAGAGAAAAATAAATAGATAAAAGAGAGAGAGAGAGAAAGAGAAAGAGAGAGAAAACGTGCTTTAAACTTATTGTTAGTACAGTCCATACATTATATACCATATACATATGTGAAAAAATGAGTCATTAAAATATTTCACTCGTTGTTTCGTGCTTTATAATGCGTAGTTCGTAGACGGAAACTTAATACAAAAACTTTCGTTCAGCTTCGAACAATAAGGATGGGTTATTATTATTACGCAAGCCTCGACGACATTTATATTTTGTTTTTACTTTTGCATGTTTTTTTTTCTTTTTTTCAAAACCATAAGAAAGGCTTTCGTAGTATCTCTATTTTATTTTCACTTGGGACATCATTTTAATTCCGTTGAAAATCTTTCGTCCGAGTAGGAAGAACGTAATGCACCACGGAGATTTGTAAGCTCATATTAGAAAATACGTAAAAGATTGTGAGTTTACATAACATATAATGAATAATAAGAGAAAATAATTTTCAAGCTTTCCATATACGATTTGAGGTATTTATCAAATTTTAATTTATCATTCTTATTCATGCGTTTCAATACGCGTCATAATTTCAACGTACTCGTATTTAATAATACGATTAAATGTAATTTTTAATCCTATTAATATGTCGATTGTACGTATTACAATGGAAATAATATGAGTATGTTATGTACATACGTGGAACGAACGCGAATGAATTTTATATTTTTTGATCGACCATATATCGTGCCCTTTCGAGGAATTACTTTTACAAAATGGTTGCGATTCAATAGAATTGCGAGAAGCAATTGCGTTAAAACGAAATTTTCTTGGCATTGTTCTCTTTCTACGCCTCACGCAAATTTATACTCGACGATATCGCCATGGTCTTCGAATATATTTTATTTTTCGTTTTTTATTCTTTTTCTTTTTCTTTTTTTTTCTTCCTTTTTTCTTTTTTTTCCTTTTTCGAACGAAGAACATAGTACCGAGATTTTTGAGAGTAATCCATTCGAAGATGGACACATGTTCAATACGCTAACGACCGAAGCTTTTCGGCTTTTAAGATAAGTGCTATATTCTATACAAATCGTTGCTATAAAAAAAAAAAATCTATGAATTTTCTGAAGTTTACAGAAGACATTTTTAAATACAGAGAACGAAGGAACGAGGGAGGATGCAAATTGAACCTTTATACATATACTGGAAATATTACCCGTAAATTTGTAGAAACAAAAATATTTTTCTTTTTCTCAAGCGACAAGAAAAATTTTAATTATATTTTCCAATATTGATCTCGTTCCGAGGTTCGGACGCAACTTTACATTTTCGTCATTGGTGCAATCAAAATTCAACTTGCATTATTTCTTCCTTCTTTTTCCTTTTTTTGGATTTGACATGTTTATTGCGGCTTCAATTGCTATGATTTTTAGTAGTGTCGTCCAACTTCGTTATCGCAACGCAGCAGAAAGAATAAACGAGGAAGAATAAAAAAAAGAATAGAAATGCGAATATAAAAAAAAAAGAAGGATGCAGTGCCGAGATAACGTCGGATAAAATTCGCTTGTAATAAATTTCGGTGCAAAATGAAAAAGTCCATGGCAAGCTTATTTGGAAAAAAAATGTCACCCAAGGGAAACGTCCGAGTTAATTAAGTGACCTGGTAGAAATAAAAATGTGACATTTTTTTGTCACTCCAAGAACCCGGGAATTCGGCCCTTATATATTAGGCTATTTGAACAATCCTTTTGAGCGTAATGAAAATGATCGCCTTGTAAATAAGTTACATAATACCATCATAAGTGAGAAAAAAATAAAAACACAACAAACATTCATATATACATATTATCATATATATATGTATGTATGTCAATTTATATCCTTTGATGTTATTCGTACTACATTTTGTGCGAGAATATAAATAGGTATTGA
The DNA here is from genome assembly GCF_910589235.1 of Vespa crabro. Classification (NCBI taxonomy): domain Eukaryota; kingdom Metazoa; phylum Arthropoda; class Insecta; order Hymenoptera; family Vespidae; genus Vespa; species Vespa crabro. Next base: position 1,304,605 of record NC_060962.1, read on the forward strand.
TTTTCAATAAAACTTAGAAAACAAAATAATTCGTCGAATATAAATACGTAAGATATAGAAAATACGGCAACGTAACAAAAAACAAAAATAAAAAATGAAAGATATTTGCTATTGGTTCAGTTTATTCAAATCGTCGAACTTCGTGTTGCCTGTGAGATCGTAGAAAACACTTGGGATTTATTTATTTATTTGTGTCCTTTTTTTTATTTTTTTTTATTTTTTTATTTTTTTTTATTTTTTTCCCATAGCATACGATTCGACCGGTCGAACTGGCACCGTTTAAAAAATCGTACATCGTTGTTACAAACGCCGTTAACCGTGTCGCGTTTTGCGGCTTTATATCTCTTTGCGCCTGTGCGTCTACAAGAGCTGTAGGTGTGCGTGATTTATTACTCATAAATGTACCACCCTCTTGGTGCGTATGTCCACCCTTTCTCTCTCTCTCTCTCCCCCCTTCCTCCCTTTCTAGCTTCGATTTCCATAGATACAAAGAGAAATGTTATTACAGCAACGAGTTGTGTGCACATCATCCTCGCAATCAGCAGTTGAATCATTGACCGATTGTAGGAAATACAAAATTTATTTTCCACATAGTGCCACATCGGGATAAAACGTTTTACTCGAGCGGTAACCTTGATAAAGGGATAAAAAACGAAATCGATTTTATTTAGTGATAAAGTTGTTTTGAATTTTCCTGGTTACATTGAAATAGGCAGCTATTTTCTGTCTATTTTTTCTTTTCTCTTGCAATTATGCTAATCACTTGTTCGAAGAAAAGATTGAATAATTGAATGATTAATATCGATATATATGAAGTAGAACTTAGAATTTTATAATTAAAAAAATTGACTGTTACGTTGGATAAGCATTAGTGCAACTTCATATATTAAAATATATATGACAGTGTGCATATAATCGCGAGATAGGTTAGTTTTAAATACAATCTTAAATTAAATAAATATCTATAAAAAAGTTAAACGTGTATGTATGATTAGAAACAAATTCTATTAAATTATATATTGTATATATAATATTTTGCTAAATACTTTCTGAAAACATGAACATTCAAACAAGTAAAACTGATTTACGATAAAAACTTAGATGTTTATTATTCTTGATTTGTCACAGCAAAACATGATAATTCGTGGGATTCATTTTTTTTTTTTGATAAATAATGATACGTAATAATATATGGTGGCAACAATTTACTACTATTTAATATAATACTATTTAAATAAATACGTACAAAAAAGTTAAACGTATATGTACGATTAGAAACAAATTCTATTAAATTATACATTTTATATATAATACTTTATAGACAAGTAACTGATTTATGATAAATACTTAAGTACTTATTATTCTCGATCAGTCATAGCGAAACATGATAATTCGTGGCATCCCTTTTATGTGGTAAGTGATGATACGTAATGGTGTACGGTGGCAGCAATTTACTGCAACAGTGTTTTGCACTTCGCGACGAAACGTGCTTGTTGGGTGCCTCGTTCGCTAGCTATTCGGAATCCATTTCTCGCGAAGCTCCGAACGTAATAAACAAACGGAAATTACATCGTCGGCGAGAACGCAAGAGACGAGAAACAAAAAGGTTATGGTGTAGTGGCACGAACGACGTTGGTATCAAAGCACCTACGATGAATAAAAAGAAAAGGAAACGGAAAGAAGAAAAGAAAAGAAAAAGAAAAAGAAAAACAAAAACAAAAGAAAAAGAAAACGAAAAAAATAAAGAAAAGTAGGAACACGAGAACGAACGAAGGATTCTCCTTGATCTACGAAACTAAAAGGAACAAAAATGTATGTTCACCGAATCTTATTTAAATATATCTCTATCTTCGTCGTCACCGTTCTCCTCTTGTTCTTTCTTATCGCTCTTACTCGTTTCGCAGGAAGAACTCGTATTTGGCATGCATCTGCCTTTTGGATTAAGCTTTAATCCCGAAGAAAGATAACATTGGTGTGGTTTCACAGTCTTTGGTAGTTACTTCTTCCTGTGCTACACCACTAAATCTGATTTTTTGGATACAATCCTGTTACATACTATGTAAGTACTACATGTATTGTATATAAATATCCGACAAAATATAAATAAAATTACATAAATATACAGTTACATACGGTAGATAAGGGAAAATTTGTTCGTTATATATATACACGATTTCCCGTTTATCTCAAAAAATTTGAATATCTCAAAAGGGACTGAATCTATTAAAAAAGTACTTTTTACAGATTTTTTTTATATAAGGGAGCACATCATAAAATGCCAATTTTTTTCGCAGATTGAATGGGGGGAAAAATTTAAAGCCAATTTCATTTTTTTGAATGGAACTATATATATATGTATATATATATATATATATATATATATATATATACATATTTATTTATACATATATATTTATATACGTATATATATGTAAGGAAAAATCTTAGAAGTATGTTGGAAATTGATGGCACATTAAATTTTACCCTACTGATAGACAAGTGCAATGTTGAAGAAAACAACGTTGTGCTCGATTACTGGTTAAATATGAAAATATATTTAATAAATGTGGAACTATAGAAGAAACAATGTCACACGCTGTTCGCTATTTGCTAACCTACCGGTTCTTTAGTTGTTTCGCTGTTACGTTATTTGATGATTGCTCTCGCTTATTTTGCTGGTACGTCACTCGTTGGACATTCTCGTTGTTTCACTCGTACACTGTTCCGCTGGTCGGTTTCTCAAAAAAGCTGCATACTCACTCTCGCCGCTTTTTATTACTTTCTTTCTCTCTCTCGATATCTCAGCTCCTCTTTTCTTTCCATAAACATACACATCTCGTAAAGACAAATCATGCTCTTTCGATCAATTTAACTCACATACATCTACCGATCGGCTTAACTCACACATGCACACACATTAGATCAGCCAGCTCTGGAACCTTCCATTTCTCTTCATCTATCGGCATATTTCACGCATTTACACACATACAACTAGCAAACTCTGGAACTTTTCATCCTTACATATATTTTCTTTTTTTCTTCATAATTCAATGTCATTTTTGGAGACCAATTTAACGTCGTGCCATATAAGGTTATTTATTATTATAAAATTTTATAAATTATATCATAACTTTGTAACTTTCGAAAGATTATAACTCTGTATCGTTGATTACCTGTTGTTATACTGCATGTTGTAAACAAAAGTCGAATTTCTTACGAAATAAATTTCGTTACTAATAGATCGTTCATTTGAAAAACATAAAGGAAGAAAAATGTATATATACAAATATATATATATATATATATATATATATATATATGTATAAAAATATGTATGCATATACATATATATGTATATGTTTTTTGGAAATAAGTTGCTTTTGCAAATTTATTACTTCGTATATAGTAACAACATTTACACAGTCATTCAACAACTCTCAAAAGTGATTGTGAGATAATATCGAAGTTTGACACACAATTGTGTCATTAAACTAAAATCAATATAACAATCGATGGATAGCAAAGGGCAATGAAATAGATAACCAAGCAGACACTCATGAAAAAGCTCGGATCACTGAGAATGTTCGTTGTGAATTACTTTCAGTATGTTAAAAATCAATGGTAGACCGATAAAAAATACTTGCTAGAGTTATTCTTTGTATGAATTCATTGGGCCGTTCGATATTCATCGTTGCGTTAGATTCACAGAGGTAAACGAAAATGGAGAGATTCGCGGTCGGTAACTTAAAATTTAATTTTTTTCTTTTTTTTTTCCTTCTTTTTATTCTTTTTTTTTCTTTTTTTCTTTACAAAGAAAAAAAGAAAAGCTAATATTGAAGGAATAATGTAAATTGAAGCTCGTTTAAATTTAATTTCGTGAAGATAAAAAAGAAAAAAATATATTAAGAAGAAAATCGTTGAAAAGTAAAAACAATAGTATTCTCTTCATCCGAAGAATCTTCCATCTCTTGTTGCTTATTTCATTAGGACGAAGTTTACAACGAGGAATTTTTTCCCTCCGATCTCGTAGCTTTGTTTTATTCAAGAAATATAAACAGAAGAGAGAGAGGGAGAGAGAGACATACAAACAAACAAAATGAGATGTATTCTTTTCGACAGGTAATTTTTGCTGTCATCTCGAATTTACGCTTGCTTCAGTACGCTCGCAAATCGTATCACCGTTCTTACTATATGCTTCACGAATATTTATAAGAGAAAAAGGGGAAAAATAAGAGAAAATAAAAAAAAAGAAAGATAAAAGAAGAAAGAAGGAGAAAAAGAAGAAGAAAAAGTTGCCAGCTGTCTTCGTCTCGATTTGTTCACCTTGAAGAATAAACAAAACTCAAAACTCAATTTCTATCATGGTTCTATCGTCCAGATAGAAATGTTTTGCTGTAAATAACGGCACATAAATAAGAAAATATTACTCGTACGTCATCGCATATCATTTATAACATATGTTATTACTTTATACATCAATTCACATAAGTAGAAAACACTCACGCTCACATTTAATTCCTATTGAATCTTATAGATTTTTTAAACAATTTTATTTCGTTATGTGAAATTTCTTAAAAAGTCTATGTTCAAAAAAAAAATATATATATATATATATTTCTGAAATAACATACGATATATAAGATAAAATACCATAAGAATGCGACACGATTTAAAAAACTCATTTTTACATTAATATTTAATATAACATTTTATTTATTATTTAATTTAACATCTTATATAATATTATTATAATATTAGATATAATATTACAAAAATAATAGATAAATAATTGTCGTATATGATAAGAAGAAGTTCGTGATTAATTACGTATTAATTATGTCTCAAATATTCGGATTTCAATATTTAATCTGATATAATTTATCAAGATCCTAATTACGCAAGATACGCGATATATCTACATAGATATCGTTCGTCGAACTTGGACTACTGTTCGCAAACGTCGTTAGAGTATCGGTACGTTGCTTGAGAGCAAAGTGATTAGCGCGTTGTTGCAATTTGCTTGATATAGTCTCCCTAATGGATGGCCTATGGTACACTATCGTTCGTAATCGTGATACGTTGGATGTTACATAGGAAGCCTATTTTATCGAAGAAAATAGCGATTCATCCTAAACATGTTGTTCGATACTATTGGCCAATATACTAACCAATGGCATTCGATCCCTTTTACTCTGTTCTATAACGTATTTCTTATTTATCCTTTATTCATTTGTTAGTCAAAGGATTTCTCTTCTAATCGATTAAGAAGAATTGGCCTATATATTCGTTATATAGGTATTTCATGTTTCTAATCATCATTGATAGAAAGTTCCAATCCATTTGTCGATTACAATCCTAATAGCGTTGTCAGAATAAATAGATGGTATCGAATTTGGAAGGAGACAAGTTAGTTCTATCTTATAAGAAAAATTATCGAGAAAAATTCCGAATGGTTTCGCGCTCTCTTCGATCGGATTCGAAACAAAAAGAGAAAGAAAGAAAAAGAAAGAGAAGGAGAAACTACCAAAGAAATAGAAAGGAGAAAGATATGATGAAAGATTCGGAAGGACGTTTCCGTCTTCACGGATCCTAACCTTTTATCGAGATACATCGATCTATCTATCGTACCTTGGTATAATAACGAAGATAACAAAGAAGTAAGAGAGAGAGAGAGAGAGAGAGAGAAGAGCTAGTTTGTTCGGACGTGTATCTTGATGTTTGCAAGAAAAGAAAGAGAATGGATGTAACGATAGAGGCGAAAAGACACCGATAATAAAACGAAGCGAGAAAGAAATGAAAGGAGATAGACTGAACAAGAAAGTGTCTATGTGTGAAAAATAGAGAGAAAAAAAAGAGAATGTGAAAGAAAAAAAAAAGAAAGAAAGAAAGAAAGAAAGAAAGAGAGAGAGAGAGAGGAAAAATACATGTCCTACATAACATACATAGATAGAACAAAATGGTGGAAAATTTTGGTCGGTAGTAAAACGTACATGCGGATCTGGCATTACGCCACGCAAACGAATATTGCCAATAAACTGCCAATCCAATTTACCTAGGTAGAAAATACTGGCGTTCACTTTTACGAGAACGAAGCGGCTAGAAACGTTTCGCAAGCCGAACTCTTCTTTCACCTATCGATTGGGCTCACTCTTTTATTCTCTCTGTAGGGACTACATCGTAGTCTCGTCCACCCTCGATCCTTTTCTTCGCACAACGTTCGTCTCTGATCCTGATCGTTTTTCCTCATCCTCATTCTCATCCTCATCTTCTCTCTCTCTCTCTCTCTTTCTCTCTCTCTCTCTTTCTCTTTCTCTTTCTCTCTCTCTCTCTCTCTCTCTCTCTCTCTCTCTCTCTCTTTATATTTATCTATCTATGTATCTATCTCTCTTCTTGCGAGAAGAGATCTCGATTTGTATTCCCTAGATAACGATCCAATGAAATGCAAATACCATATCGACTTTCGTCGATGCTTTCGGACAGTGTTTCGGGAATGATTAATCGAATCGATTTTCAATGATCAAACGATAGTACGCTTCTCTCGAGAATATCGATACCTTCGTTCGTCCGTTCGTTCGTCCGTTCGTTCGTTCATTCGTTCGTTCGTTCACTCGCTCGCTCGTTCGTTCGTTAGATGGAAATTACTTACCTAATCCGAGTCACGTTCATACGTGGACATTCAAAATTACGTTACCCTATTCGTTGTCACTATAATTATACAGAGTGTCTTATAAAAAACTGCTGAATATGAGAATGGACTATTCGTGATTCTAGAATGATAATAAAGATTTCCTCTTATCACGAGATTACTTTGCAATTTTAAAACGATATCATTAATAATGATTATTTAATTTAATTTTTTCGTTAACAAGTAAATTTATTAAATTCATTTGTATTATTACACTTTAATTGTTTTTTTTTTTTTTTTTTTTTTTTTTAATAAGAAATTCAATTTATATTACACGTATATCATCAACTTTAGCATATAATCGCTGTAATTCTCAATTTTCGACAAGAATGTCGGAGTGATGTTGTTCATCTCATTTTTGAGTATTGAGTAACGTAACATTTCTAAACTCAGTAGATCCATAAAACCATTCTTGCGGTAGGTCCGGTATACTTTCATGAGCCTTTATCTGGGAAACAATGAAGAAGACCTCGACGCTCGATAAGAATCCGTGCGAGAGAGAACACTGTTGAGGAAACTATGCATCTCGAATGTATATATTAAGGGAAGAGCAAGCCCTGAGGATGAATCTACTGTAAAACGACAGCATTATGGAGACGTTCTCGTGCTCCCAAAGGAAAGACAGAGGGAGGGGAAAGAGAGAGAGAGAGAGAGAGAGAGAGAGAAAAAATTCACGAGTTTTGAAGAGGAAATCCTTTTGATGTTGACGCGTGGCTTTTGCCTCTCCTTTGAAATTTATTGCCGATTACAGTGGAAAAGAGAAAGAGAGACATTGTATCTTAGAAATTATGAAATATGAGTGATACGTAAATAATCGAGCTAATGTCGGATGGAAAATTAAAAAAGACATCAGTAATTTTTTTTCTTTCTGAGGTTAAAGTCAACAAGATTTTATATGAGCGTTGAATACTCTATTTATCACGACGTTCCTTAAATCTTAGCAAAGGAATAAGCTTCTTAAAATATTTTTTGCACAATTTTTAAAGAGTATAATTGGAGGGAAAAAGAGTATAGCTTTATGACATAAACTGGACGTCATGGAACACTTTAACATGGTTCGTATTAATTAGGATCAAGGTTGCAGAAAATCAGTGAAAATGGTGTCATGGTAACGTTTTTTTTCCTTCTCTTTTAAAATAAAGGACGTAAAGAAAAAGAGAGAAAGAGAAAGAGAGAGGGGGAGGGAGATAGTAAGTGAAGGAGTGAGGAAGAGAGAAAGAGAGAGAAATAAAAGAAGAACAATCATCTTGCTAAGATTAGAGACGACTATACTAACTCCTTTTATCTGGTAGTCAAGTGAAACTTCTTCTTAATGATCTTTGAAATCCCAAGACGATGAGAAAAATCGTCTTCCACAAACGAACTTTTCTATTCAGATCATTCGCATTGTCTTGAAATTTTTTTAGATCGTTTTGCATGAATTATTTTTTCTTCTTTATCTCTTTCTCTCTCTCTTTTTCTTCATCAACATGTTCTTCTCATATCGACAATTTCGAATAGCCTCAGTCTGAATTTGTGTACAAATATCTTCTGCAGGTATCAGTAAAGATGAGGAAAAAGGAGGAAAATGGGAAAAAATGCACAGATAATAAAAGTTTTATACCGGTGGGATTATTTGTTTTGTTTACTTACCATATCTCTTTTCGTTCTTTTTCATTTTCGTTTCTATTCTCTTTTTCTTCTCTCTCTTTCTCTCTCTCTCTCTCTCTCTCTCTCTCCCTTTTCTTCTTCTTCTTTTTTTACCTTACTCATTCATTCTTCTTTATTTTCGACGTTTCTTTCTCCCTTCCTTTTTTTCTTTTCCATGAGACCATTTTAGATTAATTAAGACTTTTCTTTCCGTCGATTGAGCAGCGTGATAACTTTTGAAACTGATGAATCGGCATCGCGATTATTTTCTCGATTTGTTTAACGTCTGACCAACTTACCTCTGAATTCATTCCCCCTTAGCCACGTTGTATTGTGTATTTGATTGGTCCTTATTCATCATTTTCGTCTCTCTCTCTCTCTCTCTCTCTCTCTCTCTCTCTGTCTTATTTTTAGAGTTTCGGAACCCTAGGAATTCCAGAGAATTATTTCCTGTCAGTCTTATAATCACCAAAGATATTTTACTTGAAAATATGATCGCGAGTTTATGAATAATACTAATGGAACGAACGATCACGAACCAGTGCCATTTAAAATATCTATGATTGTTCTATGCTCTTTTCTTATCGTTGTCAAATGTCTTCTTAAATGTTTTTTATATTATGTCTGTCGTCTTTGCGAAAATGAGAGAGACAAAGAAAAAAGGAAGAGGTTAAGGAAAAAAGGAGAAGAGGAGGAAAAAAGAAGAAGACTTCGATTTTTGAGATTCGGCTTGGGAATTCTTTCTTACGTAACGGGAAACGGTTCACTTTAACTGGAAGAGCTTGGCTCTACCGAAACCTTTTCCGCTTTCTACCCTAATTCCGAGTTAGAATTCTCTTTGAAGTGGTCCGTCGCCTATGGATATCCTCTATACCTTCTTTTCTATCTTCCATAGTACCTCCTCCCTTCTTCTTTTCTATCGTAGGACTACTTTATCTTTCCTTCTTGCAATAGAACTTGTTATTCCACCTAGCTAGATTCCTCTTAGGAATGGATTCGAAGAGAATTACGTATCGTAGGAAAAAAATAAAAAGGCATTTCGCGCATGACCGAATTTAAAATTCTCTTTCTTTCTTACATGGGACGTGTAAATATAGCATATAGTAATATAGATAAATAATATTATGTATATATATAACTCATACCTATTATAATATATGCTGTATATATGTTGTTTGTTGAAATATATTTTACAGTATAAAATAATAATACATATTTATTTTTTTTTTTTAATCGTGAATTCTTAAAATATATTTTTGCTGTATATATGTTTAATGCATATCAAAGAAAACGAAAGTAGCGTACAATTTTTTCATTCTTCTTTGTCTTTTTTTATTGATTTATTTTTTGTTTTCTTTTTTCATCACTTTTTATAAATGCGATTAAGTAAGTGTGATTAATTGTACGCAACGATTAGAAAAATAAAATTAAGGAACGTAAGAAAGAAAAACAAAAAGGAATTTTTTTTACGTATCATATTTGTAATAATTTTTAATGCATAGTGAAGAAACATCATCATATTTTAAAAATATTTCTCATTGCACATAAAAATCTGTGTAATAAATTAATAAATAAAAACATTAGATGAAGCTTAATCAATCGATATTAGTTCATTGGTTTGAGTAAGGTATAATTACGTGGCTCAATATTTTGTGTTAATATACTTATAATACTTACAAAAGAATTCCCGAATGTTTATTTTTTGCACGTACGGGTGATTGATGAAAGAGAAACGGAGAAAGAATAGGATCGAGTCAGAGAAAGAGAAAAAGAAAAGCTGATATTAGTTTCGTGTATAACAGCTTCTACCATGCCGTCTATTCATTGTTCAGATATAAGTCATTTGTGTGATCGACCAAATAGTTCTCACTGCACGAACTACTTTCGAAGTAATCCGCAAGATTTCTCTCGCTCTCTCTCTTTCTCTCTCTCTCTCTCTCTCTCTCTCTCTCTTTCTCTTTCTCTCTCTCTGTCTCTCTTGCTCTCTTGTATTCATAGACATTCAATCAGGCGCTATTTCGTACGTCGCAGGAATTGAAAATGATTATACTTGGCGGTTGAGTGAACATCTCGAAATTCGGAACCAGTCTTATATAAGTTACGCGACCAAGAGACTCGGATACTCGTTTGCTTGAATATTATTTCGAGAATATCGTAAGATCTCTATCGCTTCTCTTGTATTTCCTATAAGGTCTAATGTCGGTCGGTAATTCCAATTTTCAATTACGACTGATAAAATTCATAATATGAAATATCTACCATAGTATTAATCGTTTAAAAGTTTTGACAAGTTATAATATTTAGTATATTTAATTAATGTGTGAATAAAATTGAATGAAATAATTTTTGATTAATATAGAGGAGAGAATAAATTTCGTTATTTCTTTCTTTAGCTTTACTTTCTTAGCAGAACTTTTCTTGAAAAAAAACATAATTAGCATTAAAAATATTTTAAAACAAATCTTTTTCAATAAAAAATATATATATAATAAGACAATCCTTGAATATGTATATATATATATAAATATAAATATATATATATAAATATAAATATATATATATATATAAATATAAATATATATATATAAATATAAATATATATATATATATAAATATAAATATATATATATAAATATAAATATATATATATATAAATATAAATATATATATATAAATATAAATATATATATATATAAATATATATATATATAAATATAAATATATATATATATATATATATATATATATATATATATATATATAAATAAGACAGAGTGTGTGTATACGCGATTGGTATCGTTACGGTTATCGTTATAGATTCTGTCTAACTTGAGGACGTTTTCACGGCGGACGAGTTAAGCATACTGATGGAAACCATCAAGTGCGGTATTATAGAAGATTTTAAAGAAAGGCATTAGAAGGAATGACGCTCTTACGGAAGCTTCTTGGATCCTGGATGATGAATACGCCGCAGCAGCAGCTGCGTTGAAATTAGTTTTGTTTTCGGAGAAGGATAACGTCCCTCAAAGCTTGCACTAAAGTCGGGCAGACGCGTTCATTTTCTAACCTGAAATAAAAAACCCAAACTTATTACGCGGTAAAAACAATAACTTCGAAATAGTGATTAGTGGAGTATAAAGAAATGTCTGAATTATAAATTGCTACCATTTTCTTCGCCTCGTTGTATATATTTTTATTATTGACTTTTACTAAAATTCACTTTTGAACCAACGCAGAATTAATAAGTCAATTCAACATTTGACGGGAAAATTAATTTTCAGAAATAAAGAATTTGTCATTTTATTTTTACATTTACATTATGAAAAATCGATCGTGTGTGATTTTTTTCTGGAAAAAGGAAAAATCTCGAATAGTGTCGTTATCGAAACAACGCGTACAATACAGAAATTTTCCATAAGGCTCAAATTATAAAAATAAATTGTAAATACATTTATGATTAAAAAAAATAAATTTATATTATTATTTTTTTTGTAAAATAAATTTCAATAAACGACATATATTTTTAGTTTTTATATTATATCGTATGTGCAATTCGTAGTCAATAAAGAATAGTCACATTTTTTGAAAAAGAATATCTGTAATATGTATAAATGAAAGAATCGGATAATAATTTGATTTTTTAATTTGAATACAAAAAACGATTTTGAAAAAGACGTGAAATATAAATGAAACAATCGTGTAGTAATTTGGTTTTTTTAATTTGAATAAAAAAAAACATTTTTGAAAGCATTAAATAATAGTCTAACATACAATTAAATTATTTTTTATAATACAGTTGTATCTGAATACAAAGAAAAATTTTTTTAAAGTATCAGTTAACAGCTAACGTACAATTAAGCTATTTTGAATAGTATAGTTATATGTAAATAGAAAAAAAAACATCTTGAAAAGCATCAGATGACAGTCTAATATACAATTAAATTATTTTCAATAGTATATTTGTATCTTATATGTATTGTAGAAGCTATAGCAATGTCAGACGACAGAGGCAAATGCACATACATAGGCGTCTTTTGTTTCTCGTATATTTCCCGAAATACTCAGACGAAAAGCGTTGGCGGTGCACAGAAATTACATGCAAATTGGTAGAACATGGTGAGACAGTACGTACTAGCAAAACCATAACACGAGAGTCGTCCTAATATACTTATATGCATTCATGCTGCATGCATACATACATAAACAGCCACATGTAAATAAATAAATATATTCTCAGTTGGACATTGAATAAAAGATTATTTTCGATGATTTTTTTGTATTTTTTCTTGGATTTTCTCGAGATATTAATTCTACCTTCGTTCGTCAAGAAAAAAAACATTGAAACATATTACAGATATATTGATATTTATTATCATCTTTTTGTATTTCGAAATAAAAGTTTATTTAATTGATCATCGTTGTTTAATTGATATCTTGAATAAGCAAACAGGAATACAACTTAATTCATTTCTAATCTATTTTTTTTTAAAATAATGAAACATTTAGAGAAATATGTACATAATTATAAATGATAAAATATTAGATCAGGAAGACAGAAGGAGAACATTTTATTAACAGAAGTCAGGAAGAGATGATATAAGACTTCAGTATTTTATCACTTCACAGTATTTAATTACATTTTCGTGACGAGTTCCTTAATTAACTGATTAAAAGCGATATATGTATATTATTAACGAGAAGAATGATTTGTTAAAGGTATAATTAATTTTCTATGTATATAATGAAAAAAAATATTATGGTTATTCGTAACTTATTAGTAAAAGTTATAACGATTCGAATTCTATAAATCGATAATATTATATGACAGTATTTCGATGAATGAAACAAGTTGGGCTCTGTCTTTTTTACAAACGATATATGGGAAATCGCATAATGAAATATCATGTTGTTCGAAAAAGTTCGTTTTTGACTTGCGAGCTATTGTCACTGAGCTTTACATTCTTTTCCTTTTTACATACTCCAACTTTTTATTCCTCTAAACAAAAGAAATTTGTGTGAACTTTATAGTAATAAGTTTCATACATTGGAAATTCTATAATCGTATCGATAATAATTAACCATCGGTAAAGGTACATATGATATTTGCTCTTGAATAGTATTTTAATCGAGAATATTTGATTAAATGTACGTTTATACATATAAATATATGTATATGTATTCGTTGGCTCAACGTATTCTATCCAATGCCAAATGCTATACCTTCCTTTGATTTTATTTTCAAACGATATTATTAATTATAACGCTTACCTATAGAGAAAATTCAATTAATTTCAATAAATAAGAACCAATAAATTATTATTACACAATTCTCATATATACTTATACTTGCTTTAGGTGTATCTTATTAAATAATTTATATACTGATCGTTCATGGAAAATATTAATATTACTATTTAAAATATTAATATTACATGGAAAATATTAATATTTTAATCAGTTGTTTTTCTTATTATTGTTAAATATTTAATAATATCGTCAACTGTACATTTTACATATGTATATCATTATATATATATAAATGTATAGACATGGTATATTATATCTACATTTAACAATTCATCAAATGAGATCGTTCATTATTAGATCTTCTATTCATAATTATCACACATGTATTTAAACACGAAGTTGCAACGTTCAATTTTTCTCTTTTTTTTTTTAAGAAACATCGTCTTGTTTGAACAGAAAAATAAAGAATTGCCTAATCGGTTTTCGCTTTGATATATCTACGCTCATCGTGAGAGATCAGGGTCTATATCTAATGCCCATGAGGCATCATCCGTTCATGATTATCCAAGCAATCGTAATAATCGATGTGGTATGCGTTTATGACATAGACACCGAGCAATGCCGATCATTGGCCAATGTTAATCATGACGATATCGAATTGGTCGATTCGTCATGAATAATTATTTTGTTTGATGTGTGCATACATATATCATCTTCATTTCACTTTCGTGTTAAATTTCGATCGGAATAGAAATGGAGATATATAGATATACATATGTGTAATGATTGATATGTATTTGCTAGGGGAAAAAATATATAATACAAAGAAAACGAGAAAATTGATAAATTATAGGTGAAATATACGAAAGATAATGTGATAAATATGTTTGATATATATATATATATATATATATATATATATATATATATATATATACAATAATTACATTACAATCGATTTTATCTTGCATATAATTTGTTTTTCAATAAAACCTTCGAGATTTACAAAATTCACCGAAATTCTCCGTGAAGAAATGAGAAGAGAAATTTACAGCCTCTTTCAGCACTTAAGTTGAATGGCTTGTTGGATCTTCGAAAGATTTATCGTTCTACGTTTAAACACGTCGGTACGTTCCGCCCTTTATGTTGTTATTTACATCCACGGCTTTGCTGCTCCTCGAGGACGCCCGTTTACTTATGAGAGACACGCATTAGTTGCCAGTAGGTCAACCGACATCGCTCGAAAAGGATCTTCGAAGTAAAAGAGAGAGCTCTATTTTCTTAAACAAGAATTTCTGATTTATTTTTATATCTTTTAGTAAGTTTATCTGTTATATAATACTGATTAAAAGGCTCTGTTCAATGAAATCTCTTCATTATTCGAGATAATTTACTATTAAAAGATTTTTTATAACTTTTCAAAGACAATTTTTATAGAATTTTTTCTTGATTTATGAGACACCATAGTGTTTAATTTTATTTATTTATCTATTATTATTATTATTATTTTTAATAAATTATTATTATTATCAAATCTTTTATATCTGTTTAATTTTGTTAATTAGTTTTTAAGACGAACATTTATGCAGTATAATAACATCATGTTATCAAATTCGACGATCGCAATATATTATATTTATGTAATCAAAAGGTATCGATTAGAATGAATTTTAAATTGAGAATGATCAGATCATTCGATCGAATGATAATTGCTAGAAGATCGATCAAACGACTACCGAATTCGAACAGGAACTTCTCAAATATCCACAACGTAGAATCCTATGGATGCTTTTGATCACACATATTGGATTCACTTAGTGGTTCTAGAAGCTTGCATAAGGAACTCAATTTCCAACGTGACATTCATGGTCAATCGATGAGGATCGTAGCCTGGTAGGAGCGATCAATCCGTTTGATACAAGCCGCTTGCTACTCTTGCTCGTTTAGATTAGCATTACTGGTGCTGAACTCCGAGTTTTCGTGCTCTCTCTCTCTCTCTCTCTCTCTCTCTCTCTCTCTCTCTTCTATTTTGTGGTGCTGGATTCTGCGATGCTGGAATTAGCCTGTGGCCGTTTGTACAATGCGAAATCACACGCCAGACCGTTCTTTAGAGTTTCACAAAGTTCATTAAAATCTAGACGATTTTTCTTCACTTTCTCATTTGTTTTTGTTTTGAATAATCACAAAGTCGTATCAATGTCATTATAAATTTTATTACACCAATGAATAATAAAGCGTTATAGGACCATTCAATATCAATCGTTGTTTACAATTGTTTACAGTGAAAGAGAGGCATCTCGATTATTTCAATCATGCTTTATTTTCATTATTTCAGTTTCATTAAAATAAATTGAAATAGTTGTATTTAACTTGGCTTTATTACGTTCGCCTTTCAAACTGATTTATTTTTCTGTTCTACGGAAAAAGTATATTTATTATAATTACATACACATATGCTGTATATTTGAACTATAGATATATAAATTTCATATCAAATTATTTTAAAATTTCGACATATTTTTATTCTTAATGGAAAAGACGTTTTTATAAGATATACATATACAAATACTTGAACTGAAAATATTTATACAAATATTGAAACTATTTACCTAAGTATGCGTATAAAAAGATATATGTATATTATTGAGGTATCTTTCAAAATTTGAGAAAAAAAGAAAGAAAATGTCCGATGTTGACTGACATACATTTACTTCACAGGTATCCTGGATGCGGAAGAGGGATATGCATATCCTTAGTGCTGGAATCCTTATGTATACCTCAGATCTGAGATTCCTAGTAATTCATCCGGAAAACTCTGAGAACTGGACGTTGCAGATCAAATCGCCTCAAGAACGAGACTCCGGGGTTTATGAGTGCCAGGTCAGCACCGAACCAAAGATGTCGTTGAACTACACTCTCAACGTCGTCGGTGAGTGAATTTTGAATTATTCAACAAAGTTAACTCTTCGTCAGAATGAACATTCCGTTTGATTTTTCGCGATTTAATTATTTTAATCAATTTTATCAAGTTTCTCGTTTAACGACAAACGTCAACGACGATTGTCAATTAATAAGTTTATTACTAAATCAATATTTTTCAAGGAAAGATACGTTCTTAATATACGTCAGTTTATATCGATTTAGATATACGAATTTTTTTTATTTTTTTTTATTTGAATAATAATTAAAGATGATAAATTATCGTTTTAATAATCGAGATTGCTGTAATAATAAGAAAAATATACTATTTGCTGTAATTGGAAGAACTAAAATTTATATAGAATATTTTAATAAGAGATATACGATTTACTTTCGAGTTAAACAAAAATGTTCTGAGGACGCTGTAATAATAAGAAAAATATACTATTTGCTGTAATTGGAAGAACTAAAATTTATATAGAATATTTTAATAAGAGATATACGATTTACTTTCGAGTTAAACAAAAATGTTCTGAGGACGTTCAATATATCCTTTTATTTATAATACATATCAAAATTAGCAAGAAATTCTTTCGTTCGTATTAAATAAACATTCTACGTATATTTTTGAACGAATTAAACATTTTCATATTCATATTTCATATTTCATAAGATCAATATATTTACCACGACTTATAATATAGGGGATCATACTTTTTCCTGTGTGCTATTAAATATCATCCGATATAATACATATACACGCTACACGCATTTTACTTTCGTTTCATACACGAAAGTAAAGTGGAGAGACGGAAATAGAAAAAAGAGCTCATAAATTTACTTTCTTACCGTTCACGAGTGCGAGAAGAGCTTTGAGAAGACGACGAGCATTGACATTAAAATCTCGCGGAGATATAGAGCTTGTAGCGGAAGAAAAAAGAGTGGAGGAAACGGTGTGGATGGAATAGCGGAGGGGAAAGGATGGAAAGGAGATTGATAAGAAAGAGAGGAACAGAATCCAAAGAAGAAAAAGAAAAAGAAGCAGAAAGAAGAAAGGTACGAGTCCGTGAATTTCGAAGAGAAGAGTAAGAGAATGGTGGATTGGGCGGAACTTCGGGGGGGGGGAGAAAAAGGAAAGGGGGGATGGTCGTCGATAAGAGGCTTGAGGAAAACAGGTTGGTGAACTAGTCTTCTCCTTTCGTATCATTCGGTGGATGTACGTAGAACGTCCGTGGCGTTTAGTCGAGAAAGAAGGAGTAAAAAGAGGGGGGAAAGAGTGAGAGAGAGAGAAAGAGAAAGAGAAAGAGAGAGAGAGAGAGAGAGAAAGAAAGAGAGAGAGAAAGGAAAAAGGGGATGAAGAAGGGGAAATAGAGAAAAAAGCTGACGCGAAATAAATCGTCTTTCTTTTCCTCGGGCCACGGCTTGTCGTTCGTGCAACGGGCGACGTCGTAAACACGAACTCGATGGTGGAATCAATTTTACAAATCCGACGTACAAAAAGCTCTTTCTTTCTCTCTCTCTCTCTCTTCTCTCTTCTCTCTCTCTCTTCTCTCTCTCTCTCTCTTTCTCTTCTCTCTCTCTTTCTCTTGTTTACCGTACAAATCTTGAGCGCAAAGGTTCTTCCGTTTTCCTTCCCCTTTCTCGCGGCTTTGCGTTATTTTCACCGTAACGTCGCTCTTATTCCCTTCGAACGTACTCTTTGATAAGATAAGAAGAAAAGAAAGTTGGTTGAAAAACGTCGAGAAATTTTCGAATTTCAATCGTTTACATATATACAGTTGTATAGTGTCAATCTATTCCAAACGAAATATTTTATTACTTTTTTATCGATAATAATTTTTCATAAAACAATGCTATCTTATATATTTCTATGCATTCGTACGGATATATGTATAATTAAAATTTTGTTTTTTTATTTATTTATCTATTTATTTATTTATTTATTTATTTATTTATTTATTTATTTATTTATATATGTCAAGATCATGTAACGTTTTCGATAATTTTTTAATGGAAAAAACAGAAGCGTTTCGTATCGATTAGAAATGCAACCGGGTTCGCGTTTATGATCGTTCAAAAGATATTTACTTTACATTGGGAACGTTCGTTTCCCTTGCAGACGAAATTCGGAATTTTAACTTGAATAAAATGGGTTTCGACTTTAGAGCAATCGTGAACCACTACACGTATTCATTGCGACTAAAAGCATCTCCCGAACTCGCTTTTATGGCTATCGGAGACGATTCGAATGTATTTCGTTTAATCGCATCGATGTTATTTCTCGCTCTTTGCCCTTTCGAACTTCGTTATTTCCACGCATGAGTCGGTGTTCCTTAGCCTTTTTTTTTTCTTTTTATTTTTTCTTTTCTGTTTTTACATGTACACAAACGCAGAAATTATGTGACGTTTGAATCAGTTGTATGTGAAAAACAAAACAAAAAAAAAGAAAAGAAATATTTCGTGAACGCTAAAAGTTTTTGAATACTTTAGAAAATCATACAATTCCTTTTAACAAAATTCTTCAGATTAAATTCAAATGTTTAAAAATCCATATTAATCAGTAGCAGCCAACTTTTGAATGTTTTTTGATGATCCTGTTGATTTGCTCGAAAGCAATTAGTAAGAGCTTCGAACGGTATTAGAATCGAGTTACCTAAAGAGTACCTCTCGATGTTATAACCTTCTTTTTCTTACTTTTCTATTTTTTTTCTCTCTCTTTCTATTTCTTTCGTTTTTATTTTAGTTTTCTTCTTTTTATAGATAAGATTAACTCACCGTTTCTTAAAATCTTAACTAGATTGATTCCTTTCGAGTAATTCGACTCGTTAAGAAATATTGCTAACAAATATTGCTATTGTTTTATAATCATTGATATTAATATCAAATGTGTTTTATTTTAATAATCGAATGTTATATAAGACACTATAGCACAATATGAATTTATTTGAATTTTATTAATATATTTGTATTTACATTCATGTGTGTTTAATTTTATTTTATTTATTTTTTTTTCCAAATGAAGCAATATTATTATAATTTTATATTTATTACACATATATGTATAGTATACATGAGCTTAGTTTCTTTCTGAGTTTTAAATGTTAAAGAAAAAAAATAAATAAATAAAAGTTGCGAATGATTATCTTGAAGAATCACTCTGCTCATTATACGAGATAAAACGTAAATAAAAATATTTCGATAGTTTTCTAAAAAATACAAATTCGTAGGTAATGTAAATTAAACCAAATAAATAAATAAATAAATTTTACATATGCGTATTTTGGATAAAATAAAACGATAATCGATATGGATGAGTTTTCCTTAAAATAAAATTTGTATTAAAAATTCATATTATTTGATGTGTATATATATATATTCTTTGAAATTTCCTCGTATATCGATTGTTTATCAAAGATCGTTTTTCTCATTTACGTACCGCAAATAAAAGGGGGCCATTCTACTGCTCTTTTTGTTATCTCGTATTAATATTTAGAAGAAAATGGGAAAGCTTCGGAACGTCGTTACTTTATTCTTTGGTGTTAATGTTCACCAAATTTATCGATAGATCGTATATACCCAGGCGTGCTACTGTTTTGAAAAATCATGCGTAAATCGCGTTCATCTCTCTGCTAGAAGCTATTGTTATTCGTTAATTAATCTCCGAATAAAAAAAAAATCCAATTTTCGATCAAAAATTCGTCCCTTCGCTCATTAAAAATAACCAATAATGACCAATAAAATATATTGGACTTACTGAAAATTTATGTAATCGTTTTATTTTTTCTTCTTTTTTTTTATTTATTTATTTATTTTTCTGTTATTTTTTAATTTTTTCTTCGAAGTGATTTTGTACTGAGGACAGAAATTTTTTGATCGATCGAATAAAAATTTAGAAACAATTGGAATGAAATTTTTCCGAATGAAATTTCTGTTTCAATCAAGAAGAATACGCTTACGTAAGAAATATTTTATCTTATTATAAAATTGATGGACCATTTGAAACAAGTTATTCGAATATTTATCAAAGTTTTGCTGATGTAAATGTATAGAAAAAAAGGATGATAAAGTAAGTGGACATTAATAGATCTTAAACTTTCTATCGATAAAGATTATATTCAGCTAATTTTATATTCGAACGAAGAATAAAATCGAATCGATGGTTTTTCCATAAAAGAAGAAACTTACAGATGTAGAGATAAAAATCGTTTAAAAAGGATCTAAGAGGATCGAGTCTGTCGACTGATAGAAAGGAAGCGAACTGCTGTCCGTTTTCGATATCTCAATGTCGAGTTAAAAGTGGAAATATCGAGGACGATATTCACGGTTTCGGAAGCTTCTCGACTTCAACTAAAACGACTTATTTTCATCGATGTTCTTTAAATATTCCCAGAGAGAATATTTTATCTGATTTGATATATTTTTCCTTTTTTTTTTTTGGATCGATTTATTTTTAATTTATCAATTATAATATAATACATGGATATAATTCGTGCTGTCTTTTTAAATATATAAAAATCATTGAATAGTTTTATTTCTTGGGGAAAGAAGTTACTATATATTTACAAATGTTTTAGATAATTATTTCTCTATTGTACATAAAAATAATATAAGTAAAAATAAAACGATCTTATTGTTCTGTACAGAAATATATAACACGCATTCTGTTTCGTCCTTATTGTAGGATGGAAAGCTTTTATTTTCATTCATTCGTTCGAATATTTTGTGAAGATAAACAGAACTTTGAATGTCCAGGTATTAAAATGATTTAGATATTTTGTTTTATTACCTGTGTTTCTGTTTATAACTACAATATAAGTACATTGGTCAATTAATCAGAATATCAAGCAAACATGTTGTATTGAGATAGTTAAGCTGAATTATAAGGAGACCCGAATTACATGTTTATCAAAAGATATTTTCTTTTTAGTAATTTTTTCTTGATCGCTCAGTACAAAAATTATTGAAAATATTCCAGAGATGAAAAATCCGTAGACAATTCTGATCATTGAAGAATCGTCCCCTTTCCTTTTCACAACTTTTTATGTAAATTCCATTTGAACTTCTTCCTTGTTATTTTTTTCTTTTTATTTTTAAAATTATCAAATGTTCGTGCTGGATTGTAAGTAAAAAGAATAGTTTTACACAGTATTACTCAGTCTCAAAACACTTTTGGTCACGTACGAATACGATCTTGATTCAATTTCACTAGGATATTCGATTGCATAGACAGACTTTTGATTCAACCTGAAATATATTCGACATGGACATACATACACATAAACATAGGACTTGATTTACATTCAGGATAGTATTCAGTCGTATACACTCTCAATCTTGACTTAAACTCATGACAGCATTCGGTTCGTGGCAACCTCCATCGTATTGCTGCTAGGTTTTGCTACTTCAACATTTCGGATAATCACCCAAACATCAAGAGATAAGATTTTATAGGTTCCGAAATAAGGGCTAAAGATCCGCTCGTCAGTCAGCTGACTGACAAGTTCCCTAACGGGATCCCAAGGACGAAACATTATCGTAATATCATCTCAGGCATAGGGTTACAGATTGTACCAACATATCGTATCAATATGTACTCAAATTAATGTGTTCGCCTTCGGTATTCGAATAGGCGCCAGCATTGATCAAACTTAATGTTTTTTTACACGTAATCTTATTACAAACATTTTTTTCGAAACTTCGAGATATAAGTGTCACTGTAGATAAGCGCCAACGCTCACTTCATACGATAGTTCTTAGATAATCATTGTGTATATATTTTTTAGATTGAAAAACTGCATTAAAATCAAAAAGTCAAACGATATTGTATTCTACAAAAGCATACTAACTCTTTAAAATATATTATGGTTGTAATGAGCCGACGTATAAATACGACCCGGATTAGTTCGTAATGCGTTTTTTGTTCTGTATTCATTTGTAAAGCATCTTGCGGATAGGAGAACGGTTAGACCCCAACGTTCTTGAAGTAAATCCGTAGCCATTTCTCTAACCCCATGGACTCGTGGATATCTTAATGCAGGCGACGGCTGAATCTACAGCGGTGTTAACCAACGACAACGGAGGATCCTTAAAGGAGAACTATTTTGTTGGATACCGATAAAGCTTTTAAGAATGATAAGAAGAAAGAACAGTATAAAAGAAAATGAGATAAGCGATGAATCGGAAAAAAGAATGATATCATGAATATTGTTATAGATTATGCGAAAATAGCACGAGAAAACTCACTCGAATGAATGTTTCCACTTCGATTATAATGAAGTAGACCTTTCCGTACTTTTATCAAGTGCCATGATATCGAAATTTAACAAGATATATACAAATTATCATTATTATTTCCGTTTCAACGGAGATATTCCAAATACGATTGGACACATACTTATAAAATTTTTATAAGATCCATATACACGAATATGAATGAATTATATTGTTATTCTTAATCTTCATATGAAACTTTTAATTAATTAAAATGATTCTTTTGATTTGATTCAAACAAACTTTCAATTAATTATCAACGAATCGGCATTTGATAATTGCTAGATGGTACGATTGTATCGAAATATATAACATGAAATTTTTTTTCTTTTTATTCTTTCTCCTACATTTAACTTATCTATTAATAGGAATTTACTAGAAAGATTAAGATATACGAATGAAAAGAGGTACTTTTTGCGTTATAACGAAAAAAAAAGCAGAAAAAGAAAGAAATAGAAAAGAAAAAAAGAAACAAAAAAAATCATCAAAGGAACGCTCTCTCATTGGCGTTCTCTAGATACAGCTTTTGTTCTTACATGAGAGAACGACATTAACCGCAATGTCCATCGTACCGGACGTCGTTGGTACGTAGACGCGTGCGCGCGCGCGTATGGGTGCTTGTGTGCTCTGTATGTACATGTACGTATGAATGTGTATGTGTGTGTACGTGTGTATGTGTTCTGAAACCTAATCGATATGCTTTCGGAGGTTTGTGCCAGGGAAACGTTACTGCTGCCACTACTGCTGATGCTGATGCTGATGCTGCTTCTATTCTAGCTACTTGACGTGTAGCATACATATATATATATATATATATATATATATATATATATATATGTTAAATGTATGTATATGGTACGCATATCTACATATGTACGTAGATACGTGTTCGATGAAAATGTTAATTAAGCGGCGTGAGTTTTCGAAACAGCATAGAGGCGCCGACGTTCAAAGATAATACACAACGTCAAAACGGATCCGGTCAGTCACGCAACATGTTATCACGTTACATAATTCAATGAGGTTAGTCGTGATACGGTATAATCAAATGAAATTATTATTTTTATACTTATCACGATGAAAAATTTTCTCGGAACATTCGAATCTAACTCGACGATAATTGTACATATAGTTTCGATATATCTTATATTAGAAATTCTGTTTAACACGATCATTAAGATCAGGGATGTTATGTTTTTAACGACAAATTTGATTTGATATGATAATTTCTACTGAAATAAGACGACGAAAATGATTTTATTCGTAATTCGATTCAATACATATATATGTATCTGTTTCAATATTTTCCATTATCTGTTATTAGTCAAGATTTCGGTGACGATTTTATATATCTCGCAATTGACAACCACTGCCTTCCTACATCATTCGCTACTGACAGCCGAGGTTTACAATTCAAGAAAAAAATATACGGTGATATTTGCACAGTAGTCTCTTCGTTGAAAAGGAAGGATGGATCTTTCTTACATTTGCTATTGAAAAGAAGTGAAGGAAATATACACCTCCCGAGAATTTCAACAAGCGTTATATATATATATATATATATATATATATATATATTTGAACTACGTTCGTTCATACATTTTATTTTATATCACAAAAATGTAACGAGATTAATTCAAAGGTCGACGTAAATCGAGAATGCGAATACCGGAAAAATAAAAAACTCTCTCGTTGGTTTTATTAAAAAGAGAAGAAGAAAGAAAGAAAGAAAGAAAAAGAGAAGAAAGGAAGGAAAAAGAAAAAAGAAAGAAAGAAAAAAGAAGAAAGAAAGAAAGAAAAAATAAATAATGAAATTTAACAATTGTACAATTTGTTTTCTTCTTTCTCTTTTTCTTCGATCTTTAACGCTCGAATTCTCACGATTGAATGATTCAGATTACATTTGCTGGATATTTTTAATTAAATTTAAATACTACGATAACGATGAAAATTAAGAACGTCTAGAACTTGAAGAAGGTCGAAAAATGAAAAGAGTAAGTCGAAACGATCGATGAAACGATGGAATACAGAAAGCAGAAAGATAGATATATCGAAGCATGCATACATATGTATGTATATACATGAATATACGTATACATACGCAATATTGTATATATATCTATGTAAATACATGTATAAGAGCTTAACATGAACAAGGAAGACGACGGGTGTGGTTTAGTACATGCGTGTCTGGGTAATACCGGATGCTGATATTGAAAAATTCTGAAGGAAATGAAAAAAATATGATGTGAATCCAGCGTCAGCTTCGAGAACAATGAAGGTGTAATCAAAACATCATCATGAATGTTGAATGTAGCATGTCCGTACTTAGAAACGACTTGTAGTACTTATGTCTCGAGCAAAGATGACTCCTTTTGTCATTAACAAGAAACAGGTGCACAGTATAGAAATAATAATAACTTATGTTATATGACAGTATCTTTCTTACTTTTTTATTAAAAATTTTTTTTTCTATATGGATAGAAAGATATCGAAATGGTAGATAATAAAAATAATAGTAATGTATATATTTAAGAGTCATGCTTTATTTCAGAAGCTAATAATCAATCTTTATTTTATACTAAATTTTAGCAATAATTTCATTTATTATTTCGTTTTTTTTATTCTTACAAATTTTGATATTTTTAATAATATTTTGATAATTCGAAATAATTATAGGATAATTCTAAATCAAATGATTCAGATGCGTACTTTGAAAATGTGATCCAATTTCCAGATATTATTAACAATTATTAATAAAACTCATGAATGGTACTTTTTGTTTGTTTTCAATCAAAAAATTAGATAAGTTATTTGTTATGTAGAAATTAAATATTTTCATAAATTTGTTGCTAGTTCTTTAAATCACTTATCAAAACTTATTAAAAAATAACAACTTATCAAAAAATAATGATTGTTTTTGATATACAGTGTTTAATGAATATAGTATTTAAAGTTTATGTTTATGGTCAGATATATTATGAAATATGAAATATTGTCATATTATAAAAAAAAATTAGTGAATTATTACTATCTAACTTTCGAATTAAATGTTTTGATTTTTACGGAGATAGTCGACACATTATAAAATTATATATTATTACATCTTTACTACATAATCGCAAATGATTAATAAATAGACTTTCATAACGCATGAATAAATAAAATTAATCCGATCTCCATTACATATTGAACGTAGTTCAACGAATTAGAAAACTTAAGAAACGTTTCAAGCGGAAGAAGAATCAAAACATTCTAAAAATTCAGGCAAAGCCAAACGAGAAAAAGAAAGATTCATCTTCGGATGAAAATTTCTCAGACTTTGTAGCCCAAAAGTCTGAAGAAAGTTTTGAGAAAAAGAAGATTATGCTGGATACGTCGGATGTTGGGAAAAGTACAGCTGTTCATCGAAACAAGACAACTGGATTCGATGTGTGAAATATGATAAGTGATTTCATGAAATATGTTCTACATTTTTGAATTTATATGATTTTTATGAAGAAATTTTATTTGAGAAAAAAAAATAATTCAAAAATCCGGACAGTTTGGATAAGATTGTGCAGGAAACAATGTCTCTTTTTTCTTTTTTAGTTTTTTAATAAAATATATGATTATATATTGGTTTTATTTTGACATTAGAATTTTTCATAAATCTACTTTTGTAATTTTCGATAACGATTAAATTTACAATGTATTAAGGTTTAACAAAATGAAAAAAATGGGTCATCATTCCCCGATTTATCTTAAATCAAAATCTAATAACTTATTTACTTCGTACTTTTATCTATTCACGAAACAGCTAATAAAGATTAAGATATTATCGATAATAGATGAGAAAAATATGTGCGTTCATATTTTTTTTTTTTTTTTTTTTTTTTCATACGGTCTCATCAATCTGTAAAATTTGATTAAAATCTAATTGTAAAAATTCTTTGATGTTTATTATAAAACCGTATCAATCATTGTTAATAAATTTGTATTGAGTATATAGAGAACGCGTGTCCCAATTATAGCATGAATCTATAGAGTATGAGAAACGTTTAGAACGAGGGAGGCAAATCGGAGGAGAGGTTCGATAGTTCGATTCGAGGTTGGAGAGTCAAACGTAAGCACATATATTAACCGTTAAGCCGTTAACGCCGTTACAAGGGCCATCGGAATTAGCGAGCCAATATCGATGATAACGAGGCTAATAACGAGCGCGATCACGAAACGAAAAATAATGCGGGTTCGCGTGCTCTTCTCTCCCATATTCCCTTACCTCTCTTCTTCCTTCTATTCATCCAATGTACGAACTTCTTCAACGATCGTTCGCACTAATTAATGCTAATTTGTTGATTATTCTCTGACGTCAAGCGATATACGTTCGTTTCTCTC